>NC_089582.1:88755398-88975398 GCF_019320115.1 Miscanthus floridulus | reverse complement strand
GTGGGATGAATGCTTGACTTTAGCTGAGTTTTCCTATAACAATAGCTATCAAGAAAGCATTTGTATGGCACCTTTTGAGGCCCTATATGGCAAGAAATGTTGAACACCTCTTAACTGGGTTGAAGTGGGTGATCGTGGTTACTTTGGACCTGATTTTATCAAGGAATCTCAAGAGCAAGTTAGTGTTATTCAGAGTCATTTGAAAGAGGCTCAGAACCGTCAGAAGGCTTATGCGGACAAGATGAGAAGGCCCTTGCAGTTTGAAGTTGGTCACCATGTGTACCTAAAGGTATCCCTGATGAGAGGTGTGCATCGGTTTAGAGTCCGTGGAAAGTTAGCTCCTCATTATGTTGGACCTTATAAAATTTTGGAGCGGTGTGGTTCGATCGCTTATCATCTCCAACTTCCGGATATTTTGTTAGCAGTACATAATGTCTTTCATGTTTCCCAATTAAAGAAGTGTTTATGAGTTCCTAAGGAACTGGTAGAAACTGAAGGACTCCCTCTCCATCCTGATCTTCTTATACTGAGCATCCTATCAAAATCTTGGATGAAAAAGAAAGAGTTACTAGAAACAAAGTGGTGAAATTTTATAAAGTCCAGTGGCAAAATCATTCAGAGGATGAAGCAACATGGGAGCAGGAGAGTTATATTCTAGAGCATTATCCCCATCTTCTCCCTGGTGTGCCGAGGTAATAGTTATGTTAAAAGCTCACTCTTACCCTTTTTCCTACACTAGGCACTCACCTGAAATCTTAGGACGAGATTTTATTTAAGGGAGGGAGAGTTGTAACACCTCGGTGTTACACCCTAAATCATTTACTAAAACATGTCATGAGCATCATGTTTATGTGTTAATGCATGTGATAGAATGTGTAGATAAATTTCTTGTAACTTAAAATGACTAATAAAAATGTTAAACGAAAGTTGATTCAATAGTTCATGTATATCAAGTAGGGTTTTAAACTAATTTTTATTAAGCGAAAATACTATAGAACATATGTGTGATACTTAAATAAAGTTTGAAGTACAAACTTTGTAGATGACAGTGAAATACTTGCTATTGAAAAATGATATTACTAGCTAGTATTTCTACTAGCCTAGAAATTGCAAATTGAAATCAAGTTCAGCTTAAAAACTTAGAAAATTTCCAAGTCTGTCAACAACTAGACATTGCTATGTTTAGCAAATTATTTTGAGAGATTGGATTAAGGCGTGGTGTAGTGTTATAGCTCAATGTGGTAGTCTCATGTGCCATCTTGAGCATGGTGAAGATGGTTTGGCTCCTAAAGCAACCGTTTAGTTGTTTTGGGCGCTTTAAAATTCATGCACGACTCTGTCTCAGGCTGGTTGGCCACGTGGGCATGGTCACCACGCTCGGGTGCTCGGTGTCGCTGCGTTGGTCATGAATGCACACGTTGCCATGCACGGCCGGCCATAGCTGCCTCTGGCCTAGCTGTGGCCCAGCTATCGTTGGCCCCGCCACGCAGAGCTGCTGCCGCCCGCCCCGTGGCACGATGAAGCCACTACTGGCGCTATCACCTCGCCATCACATCCACACACTGCTACCTCACCGCGCTGCCGAACCGCCTCGCACCGTGATGCTGCCGCTGCCGTCGCATCATCATCGTCCGCGCCTATCTGTTGTACCCTCTGTGCCGCTGCCGCCCCAGTTTGAGGCCGCCACTATCGTGCACACGTGGCTGGGCTCACTGTCGCCTTGTCATTTAAGGACACTGTGGCCGTGCGGGCCATGCCAGGCGGGGACACGTGCACTTGTCCATAGCGTCTGCGCGCGTGCCTCCACATTCACGTCGACCGCATCCTACCAAGGCGAGGACGAGCCAAGCCCACCTGCCCGCGCCCCGTGTCTCTCTCATCTTTCTCTCTTTCTCCCTCTGCCGTCGCCACGAGCCGCCATCCAATTTACCCAGCGAACGATCACCTCCATTCAATTCATCGTATCCATGGCTTTCACCATCAGGTCCTCTAGCTGCCTGACCCTACTCAGCCTTGAACCATGCCCGGCCAAGCCCCAATTTGGAGTAGTTTCTTCTGCTGCCATGCCGATAAGGCCACGTCTGGCTATGGATGTGGGTAGCCCTCCTACCGCCCCTCTCGAGCCAATTCACTTGCACCACTAGCTTCACCTTGCCTCCCTCTCCACCCTACGCGCCTTAGTCAACCGCTATCGCCTCCACGTCGTCACTGACGTGACCGTGCCGCCATGGTGCATCGCCGCATGGCTCGGCCGCACGTGGCCAGCCCCTCCTCCGCCATCCTCCACCCAACCGTGACCTCGGCTAGGTCCATGGTAGTCTACTAATGCTCCCTCACTAGCCAGTAAGGTTCTTAGGTGCTCTTGATCGCTGGGGAAGCTGCGCCGTCATAGCGGACGGTCGCCCGTCGCTGCAGCTCGCTCCAGTGGGTCCCACATCGGCTTAGCATAGCCGCTCGGGTCAGAGATGGTGATCAACCTATTAGGTGGGCCCACGTAGGTCCCAGTTGGCCGGCATAGGCGCTCAGTGCCGCCGCTCGCCGCGCCACCGTGCACTGAGTTGCCGGGGGTGCGCGCGGGGTGAATTAGGGAAAATCAGGGGGTTAAGTGAAAAGGTTTGACAGAGGGGGAAATAGTGTTAGTACTATAAGGAAAATGGACCCTAGGCCCATTTACTTTGGATTTTGGTGTTTGATGACCAACACAACCAAATTGGACTAATGATTTGCAAGTGATTGTTTTGTAGTTCAATAGGGTGTAAGACGTGACTTGGACGAAGGCGACATGGTGATCCCACGATCAACACCATAAGCAAGACCATAGAAGCACAAGAGAAGACTCAAGATATCAAGCAAAGTTTAAGCACGAAGATAGGAACCAAGCCAGACGCAAGATCGCGAAGAACGAGTTTCACAGAGGTGACCGGAAGAAACACAGACGTTGTCCTTATAGCGACCGGACGCTCCAATCAGTTGCTCGGCAACAGAAGGCGTCAGCAGCAACGACCGGACGCTGAGGATTGAGAGGGACCAGATGCACCAATGGAACTATTCATCATCCCGGCAACAGCTCAGCATTGACCGGACGCTGGCAGCAAATCAACCAGACGTAGGAACCGCAGCGTTTGATCGAGTACAGAGTGGCGAAATTGCGACTGGACGCGTCCGGTGGCATGTGACCGGATACCATTAGCGTTCGATCAGTTGATCGTGGCTCTAACGGTCGGGACGATCGGACGCATCCGTCAGGACAAAAGCAGTGTTCGGTCAGTAGCAGAAAAGCGGGATTTCATCCCCAACGCTACTCTCCTCCATGGGGCTTATAAATAGACCCCCCCTACTGGCCATTTCACATAAGTGGAGCTGAGGAAACATACCACGGGTGTTGATACCTATTTTAGTGATCTCCACATGCATAGTGTTTAGTGATTTATTGGGTGATTAGCATAGGTGCTTTGCAAAGTGCTTAGGTTGATTAGACCACCGCTTATGCGCTTGCTCTAGGTTTAGGCCAAGTGTTTAGTGAGGTTTGCATACCTCTTACCACTCGGTGCTTGCGCACACCATTGTTGTACATCGGAGGGGCTTGTAGTCTTGTGAGATCACACCAACCGCGTTTGTGGTGTGGCCGCCACCGTGTACCGGAGGGAACAAGGCCCGCGGTGTTTCAGTCGGAAGCTTGATAGTGAAGACGGCGGGGAGCGGTTCGAGAGAGGCTTTACCACGAGTGGCTTAACCGGAGACCCACTTGCGTGTGGGGAAGGCCCGGAGCTATCCACGGAGTTACCCGATCGGGAGCTTGGCCCTTGCGAGGAATTCCTTGCGAGGGGTCCAATGAGGACTAGGGAGAAGCTTGCGCGCTTCTCGATACCTCGGTAAAAATATCGGAGTCGTCGACGGGAGTTTGCATATCTCTACCTTGCTCTTTAACTTCCGCATTTACATTGTTTGTATTACTTCTTTTGCGAAAGAGATAGCAACACACTAGCAAGACCGTAGTTGCACATTTAGATAGTTTATCTTTTGCATAGGTTTTGCTAAGGATAGAAAAAGAGGCCATAGTTAGAGTCGGTATTTTAAGTTTCCTAATTCACCCCTCACCCCCCCCCTCTTAGGCGTTACGGTCCCCTACAAGTGGTATCAGAGTCAGGTTGGCTAAATTTGGACCTTTGGCTTAACCGTCGTTGAGCCGACGCTACTTAGAGTGGTTGGGATGGATACCTCTAGGCCTCCTCACTTTGATGACACTAACTTTCTCTATTATAAAGCTAGAATGGCTTGTCATCTTGAGGTGGTAGATTTGGGTGTTTGGAGAGTCACTCGTGACGGGATGAAACAAATTAAGAATCCCGATAAACCCCACAAAGAGTGAAGAAAAAGAAATTCATTTCAATGCTAGAGCTAAAAATTGCTTGTTTGAATCTTTTAGCATGGATGTGTTTAACCAAGTGTTCACTTTAAATACGGCACATGAAATTTGGTTGAAACTCCAAGAGCTCCATGACGGCACATCTAATGTCCGTGAGCAAAAACATTGTCTAGCTAAACAAAAAAAGAAGTGTTTGGATTATCACCGTCAGTTTTTTTCGGCAGTATCACTGATCCTCCTTAAAATCAACATTGATAAAGTCATCACTGATTACTACCGTTTCCAAAAAGACAGTGATGATCAGTTTGAAATTGGCAGTGACAAATATTTTTTAGTAGTGATTAGGGATGCAAATAGTATGGATATTTTTCGGCTGACCATCCGATGGAAAATAGTAGGATAATGTAGATACTTTTTTAAAAAATATCCACAATTTTATTTGGATATCAAATACACATACAAATTTTTATTGGGATATACCGAATACAAATACAACTTAACCATTATGCGTTCCATATTTGATATCTGATGCGAGACAAAACACAGACACTCTATACACCATCATATCTTGAGATGTGACAAAGTCACCATAGGTAACTTATTACTGTCAGCGGACACGTCGCTTACCACTTAAAGAATAACATCATTAAATAAATTCAGAAAAATAAGAGCAGGCACTTACATACATCGTCAAATCTTGAGATGTGATGAAGTCACCGTAGACAACTCACTGTCGGCAGGCACGTCACTTACCACTAAAAGAATAGCACCGTTACATAGACTTAGAAAAATCAAATACTCACGTCAAATCGATGACTTAAACATAGATGGATAGGTTCCACCGTAAGAGATTGCTCAGTTCACGTCAAATTTACAGTAGTTGTGCATTGTGATGCCATGATTTAAATTTTCCACGCTTATATCAGCAAGCTGAGGTCTACTTCTTTCTTGAAATGGTCTCAATGGCGAGGCCTCTTTGGTTTGCTTCCTCGATGATTTTTTTTTCTTATCTGCGCTATTAAGAAAGGTTCAGAGTGCAATAATGTCAACTCGATCGGAACTAAGTGATCTGGAATCAAGAAACCTTCAGAGCGCATCAAAAAATAACCTTTGTTCGGTTGTCTGCATGCTACAATGATGCAATCGACATACGTCGGCTAGCTTGAAGAACACAAGTCAGTCAACGCCACGCTTTGTGCTTGCACGTACAATATCGTATAAAACAAAGGGGATACGTTGCTATGATTGGATATGTATGTGTAATTGTCACTTGAAGAGGGAGATAAAATTATGCTCTCAATTTGCCACTTGTTGGACCATATGCTCCACGGCTTCATGGAATTAATCCCTTATCTATATGTGAACTAGGGAAGAAAACGGATGGAAACGGTCAGAAAATCTCTTAACCGTTTTTTACTTCTACATTTAAATATGAAAACGTGAAAACGAAAGCGGTAAAGTCGGACACGAAAACGAACATGAACTTACGGAATATCGAGAATTTCGAAAACAAACTAATTCGAGCCGAACTACGTCAAACACGGTCATGATACAAAAAAAATTAATACGGAATACCGACCCGCAGGACTAGATGCATGACTAACAATTAACAAGTGCTACATCTTTCATATAAAAGTATCTCTATTTGACACCATATAAGAAAGATATGATTTTTCTAAGCCGACAAGCGCATGTACGCGATTAATATATGGCTGAAATTTTGTTTAATTTTTTGGGCATCTTAACGATCTCAAATTAGAAAACTCAAAACTAGAAAGTTATAGATCTCGTTGAGGGCTACAACTTCTATATAAAAATCATCTTCATCCCAAATCGTAAATATAGCGACTGTTCTAAGATTGTGTCTTGCCATAGTTGAGTTGGACTTCTAGTGGGCCAAAAATGGTATATACTGTATTTCGAAAACGAGATATCCTGAATAAAAACCGGAAAAGTAAAAAACAGTCAGGATAACACCTAAACCGTTTCCGTCCCGTTTTCAAATTTGGCATACCATATTTCGTACTAATTTCGGATTTGTCCAAAAATACGGGATATATCCTGACCTTTTTCATCTCTAATGTGAACGCATGCCTTCAGACAACCAACTGCATGCTTATAAGATTTTTTTTCTTGCCAATTGCTCAAACTGTTAGAATGGAATGCCTTAGTGGCAGGTATTGCGAATGTCAAATTACAATTACATAGAGGCATAATTACTTGGTCCTTAAACAAGAACGGTTCCTACTCAGTTAGCTCTATACAAGCTCCTGACTAATACAGGCACCAACCTCTCACAGGCAATTAGGCCAGTTAAATTACCTTTGAAAATGAAAGTCTTTATGTGGTTCCTCAAAAGAGGTGTCATTCTAAGGCCTTATTTGGGAGGGCTTGTCCCTAAGGGCTCCTTTTTCACTGAAAGACAGCTCCAAATGGCTCCCGTTAAACCATTTGGTAGGGCTCCTCAAGATGATCCGGATACGGAGCTAGAGAGGAGCCCTACCAAACGGGGCCTAAAGATAATCTTGCTATGAAAAACTAGCAGGGGAGCAAACTTTGTGTCACACCCAATTTTAAGGATAAAATTGAATGCACAAAACTCGTGTGTGCCCAGGGATCAGTCACACACACAAGCTGACAAATTACATAAAGTATCATCACGGTGTCTCTTACATCACGATTAATAATATAACTTAGTCTTACATTACACAGCGGAAGATAAAAAGATAACTCTCTCGTGGAACTCCATCACAGGGACGGTCAACTGGTTGACCACAAACCTAATAATCCTCAGGAAACTCCTCATACCCGTTGTCATCTGTTACCCATCTAGGATTTTTATCCAAATATAGAAAGTAAACAAGCGTAAGTACTTTTCGTACTTAACAAGATAACATGGGGTTATGAGGCTTAAAAAGGATGACATAGATTTACTGCAGTTAGCACTTTTAGTAAGTCAAGATTTTATTATCAAGTATTATCAAGTTATGCTTAAGCTCCCATTTAAACCCACATAATCAGATATCAGAATCATTTGCATCATATTATCATCGTATACTATCATAAATGAACCACAATGAGTAACCATTTATTCTGTGAGTTTTCCGGGCCGCTCGTGAGCGTGAGCACGGCTGTTATAACAGTTTGTAACCCTCTGCAGAGGTGGTGCACATTCACCGTGAGTCGTGATTCCCATATGCCCGGGTTAATTACTCCCATATCATTGCCAAGGTGAGCGGGTAGGGTGCACTATGAAACCATTTCATAGGTTTCTCTAACAAGTTAGGGCCGCAGGTTTCCTCGGCAGGCAGATGTAGGAACCCCCCTTCCCTATGGCACATATCCATCGTGGCTATACACATAGGAACAGAGGCAGTCCTATACCCAACGTGGCAAGCCCCTTTTGCGCCATAAAGGTAACCTCTAACAAGCTAGAAAAGGTCATATTACTGAGCAAAAGTCAGAGCCATATGACCCTCATGGTTGCACTGTCAGTCCTAGCTTTTGCCGACAGATAAGTCCTTATGGAGGGCTTAGGGCATCATGATCAAAGTCATTTGCACCTTCGCCCTATGGATCAATTGTTATAAAGCATGTTTTACCTTTAGATCCATAGAACCTTTAACCATTGTATAGATCATGTTTAGTTAGAGCACTAGCAATCTACCCATATACAATTAACCCATAGGAGTCAAGGAAACATGTCATCAAATAACTAGGATGTCCTTATGGTTATCAAATTTAGACACATGCATATGAGTAAATGATTAAAGTGAATAGGACATCAAGGTAGGCCCATGCTATACTTGCCTTGGTTAGCAAACTCCTGCTGGTCCTGCTGGTCATCGAAGAACTCTTGATCTCCAACGTTCTCCTCACCGTCTGAACACGACCAACATGGCAACACACAACATTCCAGGAACATTCATGCAAAGCAAACAATCCTACAGTTAGAACAGTACACCAACAGTATAGAAAACAAGATAAAATGTTTATGAAAAGAATCTACGTCTCGCTACGATCACGTCAACGCGAAGTTCACGAAAATCGGAGCTAAAACACGAAAGTTATGTATTAAACGGGTTTTCCTATAGCACTTTATTTAATTAAACCTAACCATGAAATTTAAAAGTTGCAAACATGATTAACAGTGGTACTAACACGTAGATTATGAAATTACGAAGCTAATGCAATTTGAACGGGTTAATTCAGAGCAAAAACAAAGTTTTTATGAGCAAAAACAAATCTAGTGGCATTTCTGTAAATACTGAAAACGTATTTTGGACTAAAACAGTGTACTTTACGTTTTCAAAATGAGAAAGCGTACTCTGGAAACTGCGCTAGGGACGGCGGGTTCAATAAAACGAAACCTGGGGGTCTCTTTAGCAAATTTACACGCGAAAGGGTATCTTCTAATCATGGCCGCAGATCTGGAGATGGATGGCTGTGGTGACTTGGGGAAAAGTTGGCCAGCCAGAACAGTAACTCCGGTAGCGGCGCTCCATGGACGGCAGCGGGGTGGTCACCGGCGCGCGCGGAACTCGGCCCACGGGCCACGGTTCGAAGAACCGAGGGCACCGGGAGACGGCGGGAGTGAAGGGGAACCCGCCAAGGATGATACGGCGGCCGGAGGGGAGTGCCGACACGGCGGTCGCCATGGCCGGCGCCCGAAAGCCCGCGGGCGCACGCAAAACGGTGTCTGTAGGCCATGAAACGAGAAATAAACTGCACGGGGAGAGAGAGGGGAGAACGGCGAAGCTCACAGCGGGGAAAAACGGGGTCGACGGCGGCTCTGAGACGGCGAACCACGTGGAGGCGGACGGTGGATCCCGGCGCACACGGTGGCGGTTGCAGTGGCTTCCTCGGCGCCTGGCGAACGCGAAGAAGAGAGTGGGGAGGCAGCAGGGGTGCGCGCGGGGGTTCGACATCCTTTAAATGAGGCTGGGGAGCGGGGCGACGCGCCCACGATGCCAGGAGCGGGCGGCGGTTGTGGCTTGGACTCGCGCGATGGTTGCGGGAGGAAGGAGACGGCGCTGACGCGCGGGCCCGGTTCGTCAGCGGCTGCGGAGAGGGAAAGGGCGCGGCGACAGTTGTTGGCGATGCTGGGCTGCGGCTGAGGAAACAGCTCGGCTCAGCTGGGCCGGCCCAAGAAGGAAAGAGGGGAAGGGCGAGCGGGCCGCGGGAATGAAAAATGGAGCCGGGCCGAAAGTGAAGAAAGGAAAGGGGAGGGAAAAGAATTCCTTTTCTTTTTTTCCAAATACATTTTTCAATCTCATTTTCAAGTTGAATTTGAATTCAATTCAAATTCTAGTCAAAGCCAATCATTACAAAAACAAATGTGCAGCAGCATGAATGCATCAACATGTTACTAACCTTATATTTACTTTCAATTTCATAAAAAAATTATTATTTCCTAAATTTGAAATGCACACATAATTGCATAACTAAATCAATTTCCTTATTCTAAAAGAATGAAATTTTTAGGGTGTTACACTTTGTAGCTTCTGTAGTGGCTATGAAACAATTCAACACTTTTTCTTTGATTGTTTTTTTTACAAAATCTCTTTATATGGTGGGGCTTATTTGTTGTTTTTTTGTATCATTCCACCTCTAATTGTTGCGAACCTTTTTGAAGTTGGTGCAAACAAGGAGGAAAAGAAAATAGATTGTTTTTGTTAACATATATGACAACGACCTTCTGTTGGTCTATTTTTGGTTGACAAAAAACAAAATTGTTTTTGATAATTGTAAACCTAAAAACTTTATGCATGTCTTACTACGAGGAATTTATTGGCTTCATCATTGGAGTCAGTCGCAGCATTATGACGACAAGAAAGAACACATCATATTTGCTTATCGCATGTTAGAGTCTGCGGCAATAGCATTATTCGCCTCTCATGGGTGACCTTATATTTTTAGGATTAAAAACTAAGTTTATTTAACGCATGAGATTATTTTTTTAAGCATTTGTGCCCTGTAATAATTTTGACATGATTCCTCACTTATGGGGACGAAGTCGGATATTCTTCTATTATCTTAAAAAAATCTCAAGGTGACATGTCAACTCTATTACCTCTTATATGTGTAGTAGTGGTTAGCAGGATCCGCATGTCATCCCTATATTGAACTCTCTATTTCTGATCAGCAACGCAACCATGAATGAGAGTGGTGTCCAACAATATACTAGTTCCTCAATCTTGAAATCTTCAGTTGTCCTAAATCAAACCATCTTAAATTTGATTAAATTTATGAAAATCCATTTAATAATGTATTTAATCAAAGTCATTGCATGGTCTAAAATATTATTGTTTTGTTTTATGAATTTGGTCAAACTGAAGTGGGTTGACTCAAGATAACTGAAAATATATTGTATTTTAGGATTTAGAGAGTAATTATTAAGAGGCGAAAGACACTTCATAGAAGGAGAATACAATTACAGTATATATGGCAGGAAAAAGAAGAAGAGGATGGCCATTTTTCATGACAAACAAAATTTTTATTATTTATAAATAAGCTTGCTGAATTTGCAAGTGAAACAGCTAGTAAACTTTTATTGTGTTCTTTTTTTAAAGCAACAATGATTGTAAAATTGGTGACTCCGACATCTTCAATTGGAGGAACACATGCATATAAATATTACAATGATTTGTTCAATAATATCTATAAATAAAATATGTATCAATATTTTAAAACATATTTATCAAAAATACATAAATAACTAATTATAGCAATAAATAAATTATAAAATTTAAAAGATATGTAAAATATAAATAAGTAAATTAAATTATATAAAAATAGTTTACATTAACAAATAAACTAAACTATTTGGATGAGCTAATTTGTATTAATAAAATGATCGTGCCAAACAAAATCAAAGTAATATATATAGAGCACAATTTAGAGGCTCTCTAGCGGTTTGAGAAAAATGGTTCCTTAAAACTACTTCTAAAAGTTTTACTCCCAAGAGATAAGATTTGCTCAAGAAAACTGTGCTATTCTTAAGTAGATTCTCTAATCCCCCAATATTTCTACTCTCTTCCTACCACACAATACACTCTAAATAACGTATAGATTAGATCACATGATAATTCAAACATGTTTGCTCACAACACATGCAATTACAAAGTCATTCAAACCACAATTTATGAAATTCAAATTCAAGTATGGTTAAACATAAATAGTATACATCAATGACAACCAGGGATGAAAATGGTACGGATATTTTCCGACCGTATTCGAAACCGAATCCGTTTAGAGGGGTTGAGATATGTCCGTATCTGAGTCCGGATATCCAACATCCAATACCGTATCCGTATCCGAATACTCAAATCGCATATTTATGATGTCGATATCCAATCATATCCTATCCGACATAGTTGACACTATCTGTATTCGAATCCGAATCCAGACAGAAATATGAAAACAAATGTAATATCGGTGATATCCGTCCGTATCCGATCCGTTTTCATCCCTAATGACAACACAATAGCAAGCATACTTCCACCAAACACAAATTAACCAAATAAAACATGGTACGCACTCAGTATAGACCATGTTGACCATATGCCACTTCCACCACTTCTCGATGAGGTCATACCGAAGTCATTCATAGGTAGTGTCATTGTGATCTCCTACTAAGGACTATGGCAGAATAAACATGCACAATTTCTTTTTTTCCACAAAGGATCGATCATGCGCCTCGATAACTTCTGGATTGCACCTGAACAAATCAGTGAACATCCTAAATCAGCTCTTGGAGTACCAAAATGGATACACATGATTATGGGTAAAGTAATGAAGCATAAGTTACATACGCATAGTTAGGAGTAAAGTAGTGAACCATAAGTCCACAGTGTCCTTCCTGTCTCCACCGATGAATTGTCTGATTGTCAGGTACAAAACCACCATGCTTCTTCTTGCTCTTGTACATCTCTATGTCAATAACCATGAGTGCAACAATTTCCTCATTCATCTCATTCAAAAGTTGAAAAGAACGAGTTGCAAATGAAGTTGTTGAAAGGGAAAGGGAAAGCGAATATGAATCACTATGCAATAGATGCAAGAGGAATGGGAGAATTCAAGGAGTGCACTTAGAGAAGAGCTAGCTATAAGAGTTTATTTCATTACTAGCACAACAAAGAGAAGCTACACTACAAAAGGTAATAATTATGGAAATCCACCATGGACATGTACATCCCCGTATGAGAGCTATTGTTTTTCCTCATTTTTGAAATGTAGGTTAACCTAGGAACTATAAACACCACAGAAATGGCAGCTAGTCCAAGGAACGATAATGGTAATGTTACACCTAAACATGTAGAAGAAACACTAGAAAATGTTATGAAATTTCAAATTTTACAACCATCATGGATTTGTAGATTGTATTAGAGCTATTTTTATCCTAATTATCTCATTTGTAGACTAACCCAAAAAGCATCCTAACCGTAGAAAAATAAGCTAGTCCATCTAGTTGTAGCACTCGAGCTTCTAATCATATCTGAAGCCTTTTCCAAAAAGGCGATGGCAATGCATCAACAAATTAGGGGGCATGATGTTGGAGTTCTCAACACCAGCTTGCTCTTCAACGATGAAGAAGCACTCGCGCCCTAGGTAGAAGTTTTCCGCCTCATCGGAGCCAAACTCCGAGTCAGCCCTCGAGAGTAGCTCCACGAAGGTATGCGCGAGGCAACGTCAGTCCCGACGGTGACCGAAAGGATGATACCACGTGGCGCCTCTCTGCTCATCAGCTACTCTAGCTCGAGCTAGAACATGGTGGCGGCATTCTGGATCCTGTAGAGGAGATCTAGGAAGGTGCACCAGAAATAGGGAGCCAGTGATCATCTAATTATGAACGTTAGCTAGTGTGTAGAACATCCAGCGGCATTCCACCATGGTGGGGTTTGGACCCAAACCGATGCGGATCTAAAGAGAGAGTACCTCCATGTCAACATGCAGGAGGCCAGAGGTAAAGAGACCGGGGACTCATTGTTCTCCGACGTCGCCCCACCAGAAAGATGGAGCTCGCCACTGTGATCAATGACGTAGTTTAGACTCCCAAAGTTGAGAGCCTGGTTGAGGGTAAAGGCGCTACCGGCGGAGATGATCTCATCGGAGAAGGCACGCCGCCCTCAAGGGTGATGCCTCCTGCTCCGATATCAAAGATGGTGTCCTGAGCCACCGAAGAGTGGTGATCACGCATGATGCTCCCCTACCTAGCACGCCAATTGTCATGGGTTCGATTCTGCGACAATAATCTAGTGCTTTGGACGTGGGTCTGCATGCGTGTTCGGTGGTTTAGCACTTAAGGCACAAAGGATTTATCCTAGTTTGGCATCTAAGCCCTACATCTAGCAATGTTCTTTGTGTTAGCGTGCTCAATCGGGAGAGAGGTGGTAGGAGAGCGCTATGCTACTGATCTAGGGTTTGATCGCTCAATCTATGATTCAATCCTTTCTATAGAAGCTCTTGCCTAGTCTTATATACAGGAGGGCAATGGGAACACACTGAAGCATGGTTCTCATGGTTTTCTAAGGTTTCATGTCCGAATATTCGGTCGGTGGTGCCGCTAGGCACCATCCCTCGTCTCTTGATCGGGGTCGATAGTTCCAAACCGTCCCTAACATCCTCTATTGTAGCCTGGTGCTGATCATCAGAACCTATAGTTGTCATTGTACCATGCCCAGATTTGTCTTCCTAGTGGCATCCATTGGACACCAAGGGTCTAGTCGCATGCAGGGTGAGACTGCCAGGCAGGCCTGAGTACGTTCATGCAGCGGGAGCGTGGTCGCCCTTATCGCGTTGGGTCACACCCTAGGCTGCAAGCGGCCTACACGGCCTCACAGGAGCGAGGGAACCGAGTCCCTGCAAGTCCTAGCGCCTTGTGGCTATGCCTCTGAGCCTCTGTGTAACACCCTAAATCATTTACTAAAACATGTTATGAGCATCATGTTTATATGTTAATGCATATGATAGAATATGTAGATAAATTTCTTGTAACTTAAAATAACAAATAAAATTGTTCAACAAAAGTTGATTCAATAGTTCATGTATATCAAGTAGGTTATAAAACTAATTTTTATTAAGCAAAAATACTATAGAACATGTGTGCGATACTTAAATAAATTTTAAAGAACAAACTTTGTCGATGACAGTGAAATACTTGCTGTTGAAAAATGATATTACTAGCTAGTATTTCTACTAGCCTAGAAATTGCAAATTGAAATCAAGTTCAGCTCAAAAACTTAGAAAATTTACAAGTCTGTCAACAGCTAGACATTGCTATGTTTAGTAAATTATTTTGAGAGATTGGGTTAAGGGGTGGTGTAGTATTATAGCTTGATGTGGTAGTCTCATATGCCATCTTGAGCACGGTGAAGATGGTTTGGCTCCTGAAGCAACCATTTAGTTGTTTTGGGCGCTTTAAAATTCATGCACGACTCGGTCTCGGGCTGGTTGGCCGCGTGGGCAAGGTCACCATGCTCGGGCGCTCGGCGTCACCGCGTTGGTAGTGCGTGCACACGCTGCCGTGCGCGGCCGGCCATGGCTCCCTCTGGCCTGGCTGCTGCTGGTTCCACTGCATAGAGCTGCTACCGCCCTCCTCGTGCCACGACGAAGCCACTGCTGGCGCTATCACCTCATCGTCGCGTCCGTGCACTGCTGCCTCGCTGCGCTACCGACCCACCTCGCACCACGACGCTGCCGCTGCCATCGCATCGTCATCACGTCCGCGCCTGTCCATTGTACCCTCTGCGCCGCTGTTGGCACAGTTTGAGGTCGCCACTGCCACGCGCACATGGCCAGGCTCATCGTCTCCTTGTCATCTAAGACACTGTAGCCATACGCACCATGCCGGTCGGGGACGCGCACACTTGTTCGTAGCGTCTGCTCGCGTGCCTCCATGTTCACGCCGACCGCATCCCGCCAAGGCAAGGATGAGCCGCACCATCCAATTTACCCAGCGAACGATCACCTCCATTCAATTCATCGTATCCACGCCTTCACCATCAGGTCCTCTCGATGCCCGACCCTACCCAGCCTTGAACCTTGCTCGGCCAAGCTGCAATTTGGAGTTTCTTCCACCGCCGTGCCGATAAGGCCACGTCCGGCCATGGATGTGGGTAGCCCTCCTACCGCCCCTCCCGAGCCAATTCACTTGCACCACTAGCTTCACCTTGCCTCCCTCTCCACCATATGCGCCTTAGCCGAACCGCTACCGCCTCCCTGTCGTCACTGATGCGATTGTGCCACCAGGTGCACCACCACACGGCTCGGCCACACGTGGCCAGCCATCCTCCACCCCAACCATCACCTCGACTAGGTCTACGGTAGTCTACTGATGCTCCCTCGCTGGCCACTAAGGTTCTTAGGTGCTCTAGATCACCGAGCCAGCTGCGCCGCCGTAGCAGATGGTCGCCCATCACTACAGCTCACTCCAGTGCGTCCCACCACCCCTCGCCGCCGCTTAGCGTAGCTGCTCAAGTAAGAGATGGTGATCGACCCGTTAGGTGGGCCCGTGCAGGTCCTAGGTGGCTGGCGTAGGCACTTAGTGTCGCTGCTCGCCGCGCCGCCGTGCACTGAGTTGCTAGGGGTGTGCGCGGGTGAATTAGGGAAAAAATCTAGGGGTTAAGTGAGAAGGTTTGAGAGAGGAGGGAAATAGTGATAGTACTTAGCTGTAATTTGGGAGAAGTGCGAGGTCTATTTTGCAAAAACATAAGCGCGTGTGGGATTTCCCCGCCGCGGGCCGTCTCTGCTTGGGCCGGCGTCGCATGGGCCGCGCGGGAGAATTTGTTTTTCTTTTTCATAAGGAATTAGAAATAGTTCTCTAATTTAATTTTTGAGCTGATCTTTGGTAAATCATATAAAATCATGTAGGTGTCCACAAATTATGAAACAAATTTTGTTAGGTTTCTAAAATTGTGCTCTATCTGTTAGTGTATTTAGTTCATATATATACATGTTGATACCTAGAGCTATTAAATCATTTGAGAGTGTTTAATATTATTAGGTTAAATATTGTAGGAATTTTTGTGGTAAATTGGTGATAGCTTTAGTCCTAAAAATTTTATGGTAGCTTCATTGTATTATTATGTGCTCGCTGTAATTTTTGTAGCTTTAGAATAGACTAAACATTATGATAGTTAAATGCTCTTTATTTCAATATACATTAAATCATTAGTAGAAATAAAGATATATCCTTCGTATGTAAAGCTAGGTGTTTGTTAGTTGAACCCAACACTTTGCTTGGTAAAGATGATAGTTAGCTTAGTATCTTATTCATTAGAGCTAGCTTAGTAGCTTAGTATGTGTATTCTTATTTTAAGAGTTGTTGTTGCATAAATACTAAGTGTTGCATCATCATCGCATGCGTGTAGAAAAACTCTAAATTGGAGCTTGGTCATGCTCGCTTCAAGGCTGGGTGGGGGTCGGGAATCAGGTGGCTTAATGGAGAATCAAGGGACGTGATGAATCGAGCGATGGTGACTCAACCATGCCGAATTAAGCGAGTGGGGTCGGCCGGTCGTGGTGGCAAAGAGGGTGGGGCAGGTCTGGCTTGGCTCGTCCTCGCCTTGGCGACAAGTGATCGGTCAGACCCGAGGCGGTGTCTGCGCACCCGCTACACGACAACGTGGCCAGACCACGTGCGCGCGCACGGAGGCGGGTGGGGGCATGGCATGCGCGGCCATAGCGCCATTAAAGCGAGACGACGGCGCGAGGCAGTTGGGACAGCCCATGTGTGTGCGAGGACAAGGCGAGCGGCAGCGTAGCATAGCGTTGCAGTGGCGTCAGTAGCGGCAACACGAGGCAAGGCAGCAGTACGGATGCGATGGCGAGGTGATGGCGTCGGCAGTGGCTCCGTCGCGGCGCGGGGCGAGACAGCGGCAGTAGCGGCGGCTCCGCGCGGTGGGGCCAGCGGCAGTGGTGGCTCCACGCGGTGGGGCGCCGCAGCCAGGCCAGAGGCAGCCACGGCCGGCCACGCGTGGTAGCACGCGCACACTTGACCAGCACGGTGACGCCGAGCGCCCGAGCCTGGTGATCGCGTCCACCCGGCGAGCCATCCCGAGAACGTGTCATGCACGAATTTTAAAGCACCTATAAAAACTAAACGGTTGCTTCTGGACCTAAACCATCTTCACTATACTCAAGATGGCATATGGGACCACCAAATCGAGCTATAACACTACACCACCTCTTAACCCAATCTCTCAAAATAATTTGCTAAACATAGTATTGTCTAGCTGTTGACAACTTGGAAAATTTTCAAGGTTTTTGAGCTGAACTTGATTTCAATTTACAATTGCTAGGCTAGTAGAAATATTAGTTAGTAATATCATTTTTTGACAGCAAGTATTTCACTGTCATCTACAAAGTTTGTACTTCGAACTTTATTTAAGTATCACACACATGTTCTATAGTATTTTTGCTTAATAAAAATTGGTTTTAAACCCTACTTGATATACCTGAACTATTGAATCAACTTTCGTTTAACATTTTTATTGATCATTTTAAGTTACAAGAAATTTATCTACACATTCTATCACATGCATTAACACATAAACATGATGCTCATGACATGTTTTAGTAAATGATTTAGAGTGTAACACCGACGGTGTTACAAGAAATACAGATACAGAATGGTGGGAGTGAATCAAAGTTGTAGTGTTGCATGCTCATGCACGTGGAGACTGCTCGCGCCCGCTTCGCTTCTCACGTGCACGAGGGGACCGCCTCTGCCTGCGCTCACTTCCCACGCCTGCGCTCACTTCCCACGCCTGCTAATGAAAACACTTCCAATATGAAGTACTTGCTGCAACATTTTGAATATACACTTGCAACAGGTGAAAAATTTGGAACGTACGCTTATTACATGCGTATAGCCACTACAACATACACGCAACATCTAGATAAAACACTTGCAACATATGTCTGAAATAGATGAAACATTTAGAACATACGCTTTCAACATATGTGTGTAGCCACTGCAACATATGCAACATCCAGATAAAACACTTGCAATATATGTTTGAAAACAGCTAAAATGTTTGAAATATATACTTGCAACATACGTTTACAGTTATTACAACATATGCAACACCAAATCTAGTTTTGCAACATCTAGATGAAATATATGACATATACATCTAAAATGCATGAGCTATACGGAGCTTGATGCCAGCGTGGAGCACGATGCCACGGAGTGGTGCGGAGGTCGCCCGTGCAGAGCTCATAACGCCCAGCGTGTCTGAGATCCGTCCGAACTGACAGACGCCCTATAGGGAGCGTTACCGGATTATGAAATCTGAGGTCTCTGGATTCTAAAAGCTAGCTATAAGTTAGATCTCTCTAGATTCTAGAAGCCAGCTTCTATAACCTTTCGCAAGAGAAGAAATTCCTTTCAACACTGATTTGGGCCATATATTTGATTGTGATGGTAGGGAGTTGTCACAATGCCGACCTAAGTCACGAGTCACATATATATAGCCTGCTCGACGATGGCCGTGGCACGGAACGGAACGACTGAACTGATGAGTAACTAACCTGTCTCACGATGGAGTCGTCGTCTTTGGTCCGATTTTTTTTTTGAAAGTTCACATATATTAAAACATTAGAACCAGAGTACATAGTTTTGGGAAATAAATTTTCAATTACATGGTGAAAACCACTGAATGGCGCAGAAGAGAGTGTGCCTACTTCAAGAGACTGCATCCCAAGAGCAGAATCTAAGCAAGTAAATTTGAATATGTTCTCCAAATTCGAATCTAACAAAGGTGTCGGATGGTCCGTTGAATGCCCCATTGGGGAAATGGTGAACACTATCACCGGGCAATGCATGGCGACAAAGACCACATAGGGCCTCCCTTGTGCATTGTAGCTCTGGAGGTTGGAAGCTAAGTCAAAGATACGAAGTTAGCGACACCGGACTCAGACAAGCACCTCTGCAGAGACGACAAAACAGAGATTGCATCCAAGGACCGAATATGGAATCCACCCTAACAAGGACGACGAGCCTCGAAGAAGCAGCACAGCAGATAAGCGCCTTGTATCGCACCAGAGGACATGGTCGACGAAGACCTGGCGACACTCGGCGTAGGGCTGCACGGGGGGTGTCGGGTGGCTGAGGCATATTGACGAACACCTGGTGGGCGCAGACCAGAGTAATCTTGGCATTCATTCATAGTACCGCAGCCAACCCTGGCCGTCTGGCTTACCAGTCACCACCGTGAGCATTGAATGGGTGTGTGCGGCCTCGACCAGACTTTTTTTTTTAGACCGGACCAGACTATTTTCTATTTGGTTCACGACTCCATATTTTGTATGTGTAGGCTGAATCCATCCACATGACATCACACATCTCTTTCTCCTCCCAACCGTCGCCCATTATCTCCACTCCAAACAAATGCATCGTCCCCGCTGGTGTCATCAGTTGCTTCCATGATCCTTTGTGTAACTGTGAATCAACGATACCAAAAAAAGGTCGGTTTTCTTTATTATATATACTAAATTCTTGGATATATTGCTCGGGCATGAATAATGACATCGCCATCTGCCGCCTACAAAGGAGTCCTGATGCGCCAGTGTGGATTATGCTGGGAGCACTAGGGCCTATTTGATTGCATGGACGGGGGCTCGGCCAGGCTACCAGGTTGCAAGAGGCTTTGTTTGTTTGCCTAATCGTCCATCCGAGTCCGGTCAACATGGTGCTTAAAGCACCGTGGAGCCTAGCCCCGGGAAATGAAATCGAATTTTGTTTTTCCAGGGTGCAGTTTTTCGCTTTGGCGGATGTGCACTCGTCCATCAGGGGGCATGGGTGTGGCCGGTGGGAGTGAGTGATATGTTAGGCCCGTAATATTTTCAGACAAACAAACAACATCTACACAAGCCTAGCAAATACAAGTTCACTAAACAAAATAAGTTGTACAAGTCTAGCTTTTACGAAAAATGCCCAGGCTCTACTGATCCGCACCGGTCAACCTAGTCCCGGCAAACAAACAGGGAAACGAATGAACGGAAGTCCTCGAGAAACATGGAAACAGTCAGCTTTTGCTAGGGCATCTGATCCCCAAGAGAAGCCCCTAAACACTTCCTCACCTGCTGTCTCCTCCTATCCATACAAAATAGCAATCAGTGACTCATCTTCCCTGCCTCTCGCAAATTTAGGGGAGGGTTGAGGTTTCTCTCAGGATAGTCTCAACCTAAAACTATGAGATAGTTTCCATACTTATCAATAGACGCTACACAAAGAAATTGGATTTTCAATAGATAGTTTCTTCAAAAATATATTTTTTATCCTATCACATCTTCCTATCTTGGCTCTGATGTAGATATAATTTATTGTATAAGAAACTATTTTCTTCTCTCTTTCTTAATTCTAATGTCACCTCACTATTTTGCTTAGTTGACATCCTAATGCTTTCACTCGAGTGTGCAATCCTACATGCGAATGGGCATGTGGTCTAATGGTAGGGTTGTCTAGTGGGACGCTACCCACCAGAGTTTGGTGGGTTCAAACTCTGGTGATCGCACATTTTTCTAAAATTTTTCCTGAAATTTTAGGGTACACGCACATGTGCGTGTTCGGTGGTACTGCACGTTTCCCACGCACGGGAGGCGAGGCCTCCCAATCTCTTCTTTGCGTGTGTACGGACGCGCACGCGTGTGTGCGTGTGGTGTAAGTGTGGAGTGTGTGGATTGTGTGCGTCCAAATTATACTCGATAAAAAATGAGTGTGCAATCCTACATGGCAGCATATTTTTAGGTAACTAAAATAAATGCTTTTACTCTCAATTACGAGATCCGATATTTAAACAAAGTGTACGGTCACATTTCTTGTAGTTATATTTAAGATCCATATTGCACTCCTTGCATGTTTTTTAAAGGAACCACCGGATCTCAAGGGGCAAAGAGAATTGGAATATTGACATATCGTAACTAACTCTATAAATACGAAGCCGGACAGGGTGTGTGTTAGTGTGCTGCATCCGATGCTTTGTCGATAGATCCTGAAACCATCATGGAGCTCTCGTTCTTGGTTTTACTACTGCTGATTACCCCTGTCGTCGTCAGTCAGCAAGGTAACCGATAATCTTGCTTCAACTTCATCGACCATGTGACCTCGCCACCTCGGAATTGATGAATCATGCGTGCAGATTTCCTGAGCATCGACTGCGGCGTGGAAGCCAACAACAGCGGATACACGGACACGTACGGCAGCGTCTACGTCTCTGACGAACCATACACCGACGCCGGCGAGAACCACAGGGTAGCCCCCGATCTCGAGAGCTTGTTTGTGGGAAATGATCGAACGCTGAGGAGCTTCCCGTCCGGCCAGCGAAACTGCTACGCGCTCCCCACCGTGGCCGGGACCAAGTACCTGGTGCGGGCCTTCTTCGCGTACGGCAACTACGACGGCAGGAGCAGCTCGTCGGTGGAGTTCGACCTGCACCTGGGGGCCAACTTCTGGACGACCGTCGACGCGGATGCGAAGACCAGCTACGTGTACGAGGCGATCTTCGTGGCGTGGGCGGGGTGGGCGCCGGTGTGCCTGGTCAACACCGGCCATGGCACGCCGTTCGTGTCCGTCCTGGAGCTCCGGCCGCTCGGGGACATCTATCCCGAGGCCGCACCAGGCCTAATCTTAAGTATGTACAGACGGCGAAACATGGGGGAAAGCGTTTCAATTATACGGTATGTCACATGCATCTTTCAATTGGTTCTCCGTGTGATAGAAACTGAATTATGGCAAATTATATTCTTACAATAACATTACAGATAGAAGAGTGTCCCTCAACAGCGTATGTACAGCAAAACTGAAAAACAAAAAGCTCAGATTTGATGATGGTAGCTAGTTATGAAAAGTGAAAACTAGATTCTAAATCCGTATAGTTAGGGCCCTGCCCCCTGCAGTCGAAAGAACAAATATTGGTTTTTCTAAATTCATAATTTTTACTCTTTCATTCATTCAGAGCCTAGGATGTCTACTACGGTCATTCTCAAATCAAACTGCTTGATAATTAACTTTCTCCTAACTCGGTCGGTGAAGGTATCCTGATGATCGGTACGACCGCTTTTGGTGGCCCATGGACAATGCCAGCCCACGGTGGGTGAACGATTCGACCACACAGTCCATCCAATCGGACACCATTTACGGCGTGCCCTCGGCCATCCTGAAGACGGCCGTCGTGGCAGGGGGCAACGACACGGCGCTCACCGTGAGGACGTGGCAGTATGACACGCCGAGGTCCAACTCGTTTATGATACTCCTGCACTTCGCCGACTTCCAGCAAACCCAGCTTCGACAGTTTGATATCCGCATCAACGAGAATGAATCGGGACCCAATGACACATGCTACCTGACTGCAACCCATACCTACGCTGAAGACTGGGCTACCGACGGCAGCTACAGCATCACTCTGGTTGCGACCAACGCCTCCGTGCTGCCTCCGATGATCAATGCGCTCGAGATCTACGTTCGCATCCCGTACGAGACTCCGACGACACTCCCTCAAGATTGTAAGTCCGTATAAGCTAGCCAGCTCGGCTCTCTTCCCTCAAACTCACCTTCAAATATACTTGATCTGTTCTAAATTATAAGCTTTTATAAATACATCGTTTATGCATACATCATGTTATCTACATATACATTGAAATACATACGATGTTTAGATATATAATAGAAACATTAATGTATTAAAAACTAAAACAACTTATAATTTGGAATGAAAGAAGTATCGCTCTACTATATATATTTTCGTACCTTATACATACTGATGGGATGTGTTCAGGTAGCCATCTTCTTCGTACAGACTCACACACACTACAACACTTCTATGACTGCAAGTGCAACCCCCATTTGTTCATCTATATATAAATTATATTTTTTTATTTATCGTTGAAAACAAACCCAAATATATTATCAACGTTGGGCATGCACCACGGTCTCTGTCTATATCCTATTGAACGAGATGTAAGCTCGTAGTGACAAACTAATAAAACTCTAAAAGGATTACGTTTGGTGCAATCATTTGTGATATTCCCGGTGCATATTGTATCCAAGATTATCATTTTATAGAAACTAGCAAAGAAGCCCGTGCATTGCAACGGGATAAAAGAAATAATAGTATCTCTAGGCCAATAGATTTGATTCAACTCAAATGATCACCTCACCTTTCTCCGTACCTCACCTTCCACAGTTGATTACTACAGCTCACATCCAAAGTACGTGTTTCTCTCCCATCCGCAACTACATGTCACAATAATGTTAATTTGGTGTCATAATAGTCGTTATACTCTTTTCTAGAAATATGATCAAAACTAAAATAGTTTTAATTAATATAATTCTAAAAGTTGATTTCATTTGGAGTTGGAGTGAGTATAATAAGAAAGAGTCTTCTAAACAATAGTAGTAGTTACATGCACATTATTTTCCACTACTATTGCAGCATTATTTTCCACTATTATTGCAGCATCTATTTTAGGTAATAGTATATCACGCACTCCTACATATGTTACCATGGTATTACGTGTTCCCGTTGCAACGTACGGACAATTACCTAGTGATAGAAAAATTACCCGTGTGTTGCTAGAAAAAAGATATAGCAAACTTATAATCTATTAACTAAGCAGTGGGATCATAACTTTTTCTCAAATATGTGACTCAACTCTAATATATTGCAAAAAGTAAATATGGCACAAAGTTAATATTTGAGAAAGTTTTTTTTTTCTGGAACATGAATCTTGTCGTCATGCTGTGCAAGAATTACGAAAAGGACTGTCGCACAGCTTACTTGAAGGCCTTTAGTTTGGACGGTCTCAAGCAAAGTTCTTATAGTCACGATGTCATTTAAATTATTGCAGCTGAAAATATTTCTTTTACGGTCTCGAGCTTCTTGTCATCGAACTATGTGAATTTGAATTTCGAGAAACATGAACTAAATACGATATGTAATTAGGAAATGAAACATATGTTCAGTTAAGGGTGTTTTCCGGACATCGACATGCAACACCACCCGATTCCAGCCTAGCAGCAAAAGGCCCGACGTGTGGGCTACATTTTTACATCTAGAATCCTTGAGTTTCTCAAATTCAATTAAGACCATCTCACCTTTTCTTTCTTTCTTGCACTTATTCACCTGGAACCCTTCCTTATCTTCTATTTCTTTTTCTCATCCTTTCCCCGAAACCACCGAACAGAGCCGCCCAATATCGAGCCAAACCCTGCGGCGGCGGCCTGATCGGCGGTGAGGAAATAGTGGCAGGAATTTAGCGGAGAGAGGCCCGGTCTGGGCTCTAGGACCATCGCCTTGCTCGCCCGCCTCCTGTGCCGAGCCGAAACCAGGATGGAAACCGAAACACAAACGCAAAGCAAGGTAAAACGTGAACACAAACACAGAAGGCAGAAAAAATAGTGGCAGAAATTTTGCCTCTTTATTATTAGGGATAGATGTCATCACAATTATCTAAAAATACAGAAATGTCAAAATAAATAATTTTTGTGGCACTGTGTCTACGAGAGTACATCAACATCATTAGATTTTGTGTTCGAGAGTATGGGTATGGTACGAAGGTTATATCTACCATATGACAGTGAACGGCCCTCTAGCTAAGTTGGTTAGGTGGTCTGAATAGCACTTAGATCCTATAAGTTCAACTCCCCATGAGTTTTTTTTAACCACATGATACAACTTTCTTCTCTGTCCTACCACATGATACAACACTTTCTTCTCTGTCCTATCAAATGATTTGCCACAGTAGCAAAAAAAATCACATGTGACACTGGGCCTTATGTCTCGGACAAGGATGCCAAAAAATGGAGTTCATATTTTCAAATTAATTGGTAAATATATCGACTACTACCATACCACCAAAGCTTTTGGATAAGTAAACTCAACCCCCTTTCAATACCAATACATGTGTATGTACAAGCATGGGTAGGTGGCTACAGTCTGCTTTGCTCGCTTCCATACAAGTTGAGCATGGTTGCACGCCTGCACGGTCACGGAAGAACCTTCCATGTTTCATGTCTCTCTTCCATCTCCTTCCTGCTGTATGGTGGCGGCGACTCCGGCAATGAGGGTGGCAACGACCTCACCCTCTAGAACGCGGCGGTGGCGGCAGGGGCGAGCTGGGCGATTTAGCATCCTTCCCCTCGCGCGCCCTTCGTCTTAGCTTCCAATCGCAACGCCCACCTGATGCGCCATACCTTGCGCCTACCCTTGTACCCAACGTGCTCGATTAAATGTCGCTTAAGGTTGTGGCACTGAACTGGGTCTGAAACCAGGATGCTAAAATGGTTTGTCAAAGATTCTACTAATTCGAATTGATTGTTCCCCTTTTCCTCTCTTGTTTATGCAGTTGTTTTGTAATTCTTGTATAGGTGATTAGACCCACTTCCCAAACATAGTCATGACCATATTTTTGCATGCTAGTTGACGCCATCATGTCTATCAAAATCGAGTATGGAGTGAAGAAAAACTGGATGGGTGATCCATGCTTTCCAACCAAATATACTTGGGAGGGCGTGAAATGCAGCAATGCAAGTGGCAACACATCGAGGATTACATCACTGTGAGTATCTGATACATTATCGAGGAGGTCGTACACCATGATCTCGTATGTGCTAATATATTACTAGTGGATTCGATAACTGATTTATGTTGAATTACAAATTCTCATGCAGAGATCTCTCCAACAGCTCGTTACATGGCACAATATCTAAGAATTTTACGCTTCTCACAGCACTCAAGACTTTGTAAGTGCTATATTACAGCAGACTAATGTCCTCTGCTTTCATTGTTTATGTCCCAAGGGTTCACATTCCATGACTGGCCATCCCATTCTACTACCTGGGATCATGATTAGTCAGTTTCTTTGGCTTATGTGTTCTGCGCTAATAACTTTGTTTGTTGGATCACTAGAGTTTTTTTTTTTGGAACGAATCCAGATTACAGGCCTCTGTAAAACTGAAGTACCATAAACCACTCTCCTCAAGCTCAAGCCTCTATACTGAGGAGATAGAACTTATGGACATATGTTGGGTTCTACTGTAGTAGCATACATTCCACCTCATTTTTGTGCGTGTCTTGTTCTGTTTCGAATCTGTAGTTGCCAATCAAATGCATGAGGCATAGTAAGAGAGCCTTTTTTGTGACAACATGTATGGCATAACTGCATGGTGATCTTTTTCAATTAATAAATTAAATCACTCTTTTATGTTTATATTTATCAATATTTAATGTACCTTGCTCTTTAGTTTTGATCAAAGGGCTCTAGCAAATTTAGGCCCTGTTTGGTAGGGCTCCTCTCTAGCTCCTCCGGCTACGGAGGAGCCCTACCAAACGGTTTAATACGAGGAGCCGTTTTTCAATGAAAAAAGGAGACAGAGCTGTTCTGAAGGAGCCACAAATTGTGGCTCCTCCAAAATGGCTCCAGCTCCTCCGGAGGAGCCCTCCAAAACAAGGGCTTAAATGGAGTCTTTTTTGTGACACCATGTTTGGCATAACTGCATTGTCATCTTTTCGAATTAATGAATTGAATCACTCTTTATGTTTAATTTATCAATATTTAATGTACCTTGCTCTTTAGTTTTTATCAAATGGATCCAGCAAATTTAAATGGACATAATGCTATTAGAAAATTAATTGATGTACCAGAGCATACTTGTCAGGACTATGTTCCCACTCCCATGATTGAACTACAAAGCTTTTATTTCCTACTACTAGCTTGATATGTTAAATTCCTTTTCTGTAGAGTTTGAATCGATTATCTATGTACTTTTTGACTTACTATAGTTGTGCAAATGTTTCAGAGATTTATCTTACAACCAGTTGAGCGGGTCAATACCTGATTCCCTACCAAGTTTGCCTTCCCTACAAGTTCTGTAAGTGTATATTTGTCGCAAATTTTTACCAACCCAAGGACGTTACCAATCACCTTTCACTTTCTACAGAAATGTATCTGGCAACCAGCTGAGTGACGAGTCCCTATGTAAAAATTATACTGGACCACTTATTTTCAGGTTTTGATTTTTTTCTCAATATCCATTCCATTAATATGCTTGAGTTTTGTATTGTATCTCTTACTGTGACCTTCAAACAAGTTACTGTTTAAGACATTTTCTCCTCGAAAATAGACCCAGTTCTGATTTTCTATACTTTCAGACATGATGGTGGCTCTGTATGCAACAAACCTTCTCCAAGCCTGCAAAGAAATAAAGTAGCTATCATAGCTATTTCAGTAGTGGTTCCTGTGTTGGTAGTAATTTTACTTCTTGCATATTTCATCTGGTGGCAGAAAAGAAAGCCTAATGGTGTGCATCCTGTTGCTCAATTCTTTACTGACATGTATTAACACTTTCAATTTATAATACTTGACCTTTCTTATCTGATACTAGTGCAACCAGTCCCCATACATGGCCCAACAAGAGATTCAGAACCTGATAATGCTTCAGGAAGCAAAAAAGGTCATGGGTACAACCTGAATAAAACTGAGAATCGCCAGTTCACATACAAAGATCTCGAGAAGTTCACTAATAATTTCAAGAAGTTCATAGGACAAGGAGGTTTTGGGCCCGTCTACTATGGCCGTTTGGAAGACAGCACCGAGGTTGCTGTCAAGATGCGGTCTGAATCATCATCACAAGGGCTTGATGAATTTTTAGCTGAGGTACCAAATTTCAGTGGCCTAGAAAAAAGCATATTATCAATTTAACCAAATAATATATGTTTCGTACCTTGTTACATAGGTCCAGAGCTTGACAAAGGTGCATCACAGGAATCTAGTGTCTTTGATTGGTTACTGCTGGGAGAAAGATCATTTGGCACTGGTGTATGAGTACATGTCTCAGGGCAGTCTTTTTTATCATCTGAGAGGTATGTCTATGGAAAGCCTATTGAGTATTGATTTAGGCATAACCAGCTATGTGACCTCTTCAATTTGCTTTTGAAATATCTATGCATGGTTTGGACCTGAGAAACTATCTTGAGTGCCTTATAAATAATTCTGGTATCTGAAAAATCAGAAGCCTTTTGTGGGGTATCTACACGTCTTCCTACTGAAATGCCTAATCCTTAGTGACAGCATGGTTGCGAAATATTTGCCAGCATCCTGCTTATATCATCAGTACATCTTAACATTGGGATGAGGGGTGACTTGATGCTGTGAGCTACATCCAATTACCTTTATTTAGTTTAGTGTACGATTTCAGCTAATGTGTATGTTAGAGGATCGGTTTTATTTTGGTTATTAACTATATTGCAATTCCATTATAGAATATTATATCAAAACTAGGAAAAGGAAACATTCCATTAATTTGTTGAAATTGACACGTGAAGCTTTTAAACTGTTCTGTTATGTTAAAACATTGAAGGTAAAAATGGTGTTTCTGAAGCCTTGAACTGGAGGAAACGTGTACAAGTAGTGCTTGAAGCTGCACAAGGTATACCGCAACAAAGCACATCAAGAAAATTGGAATTAAGCAAATCCTTCATATGGTCATTATTGTTATTCTCATTTTTTGGCATTTCCTGTGATATATAAAGGCTTAGATTATCTGCACAAAGGTTGCAATTTGCCAATAGTTCACCGTGATGTGAAGACCAACAACATTCTCTTGGGTCAAAATCTGCAAGCTAAAATAGCAGATTTTGGACTTTCCAAGACATATCTTAGTGATACACAAACTCACATATCAGCCCCTGCAGCTGGCACACCTGGTTACATGGACCCTGCGTATGTCTTATCTTTCCTTGTGTATTATATTAACATTTCGGTATTTTTTCCATGTAACTTATTTCTTGAATGAGTACTAAGTGAAAGAAAACTAGTAAAACTCGCCTTAATGCAGGCAACATGGTTTCCTTCTCTTCCAGTTTTCTTATTCAATAAAATTAGGCTCATCTGGTGCTATGTTTTGCGAATGCGCATGTAGTGCAGCTGTAGTAAAGCATTGTTGCCAGCTGCTGGTATGAAGTGTTTCTCTTGAACTTCTTGTTGCTATTTCTTAAGGTACCACCTCTATGGAAGGCTCACTGAGAGCAGCGATGTGTACAGCTTCGGAGTTGTTCTGCTTGAGGTAGCCACTGGTGAGCCCCCAATAGTGCCAGGCCATGGCCACATCACTCAGCATGTTAAACAGAAGATGGCCACTGGCGACATTGGCTCAATTGCTGATTTGCGACTTGGAAGTGCCTATGACATCAACTCCATGTGGAAGGTAATCGACACGGCTATGATGTGCACCACGGATTCTGCTGCTCAAAGGCCAACGATGGCCACAGTTGTGATACAGTTGAGGGAGAGCCTGGCGTTGGAGGAAACTCGTGAGAAGGACAGTAGCATCAGGGCAAACCGAGGGAGTGACATAGAAGCTATGGTGTCCACATTTCGTCCATTGACAAGATGAAGCTGTGCCTGTACTTGGATTCGGTTCATGGTTGATGCGTCTATACTAAAAGTATACAATGGGTTTTTGGTGAATTCCTTGTCATGTGAAGACAACTAGTGTATAATTGTGCACTGTTTTGAATCTTCAATTGCTTGTGTAAGGACTCTGAGAGTCCACGCTTGTGTGTGCGAGTAATAAGGTTTGGTGTGAGCTTGCAGCTTCTTCAGAATCCAGATATTATGAACTCCCCATGCTCTAAGTAGTTTTGACAAATATTTCCCATGTTTGTATGTAATTGCATCGAACTAATAACATAAAGGATTGATTAATTTGAAGCGAGGGGTCCAAAAATTGAGCATGAGCCTTTCCATTCAACCATGCATAGCTCTGTTCAATTTCAAACAGTTCCCCTTAGATATCCTATTGCCACCATGATTACACTTTTATTCGTTGTTCATTTGTATTTTCGTGTATTTTACTGGTTGAATTATCACAATATTACCTGCTTAGATAGCTACCTTTCTTAAATCCATGTTTACTTTTCCTGTGATCATTATTGTCACTAAAATTAGATATGTCGTGATTGTTATTTAGTTTGACTGTTACGAGATTTCTCTCCTTGTTTGCAGTTTATTTGAATGATCAAGGCCTGTTTGGAACATGGGAAACTTTTCCTATTCTGTGTTTTTCTTATGAAATTGAACTGATTCTTATGAAATTCTTATATGATTCATGTGAAATTCATGGGTTCCAAACAAGCCCTCCGCCCCCTTACATTGAATATTTTAGTTTTTATTGGCTTCTCCAAATTAAATTTGCAATGGCAAACTAAAAGTTCCCAAATCCCTAGTCTATAAATATAGAAAGGAAACTTACGTCTAATCCCAGGTTGAAAGCTCTGAATCAGATTCAGTCCATTTGCAAACATAAATCTGTGCCTGTACCAGTGTACCTGAATCTGGCTCCTTGATGGCCACAACTGGAAGTCGAAATGGGTGTTTTGAAGAAATAATGTGGCGTCGACACTAGTGTTTGTGTGCGCCAAAGGTTCTTCATAGCACGTGCGTGTTTGTATTCCCAGTTCTCTAGGTACTCGCATGCTTTGCTTGTTGTACTTTTACAGACATGTTGCGTGTTTGTATCTCTGAAAAAGGTTGTGCCCTTTCCATTCGCTAAGATGTTGGACCGATATCATTTGCTGATGTAGCTAGCCCAAAATACGCTCAGGAAACAGGTATCGACTACACATTAATCATAAACAGATCACTAGTCAGTGATCACCCTAAAAATTCAATCAATGCCTCAGGCTAACGCCCTGTTCGTTTGAGCTTGTTTGGCTGATAAGTCATGACTAAAAATACTATTGACTGATTTGGTGTGAAAGAAAAATAATGTTCGTTGACTAAAAAAAATACGACTATGGCGTGAATGGGAAGTAGTGCATGGAAATGGAACACTTCTGACTTCTGAGATTTGGCATGGTTGCCAAGCGATCTATAAAATAACAACCTCAACAAAGATTCCAGAATTGAAGTACATAACAATCTGCCGTGACAAAATCTACTCAGTGCCTAGGTTTGTATTGGTTCTAACACTACGATGACAGTGTAATAACCAACATTTCCCTTTCTACCCAGAAGCAACCCGTAAAAGACATCTCACCAGGTGAGCTTCAACGGCATTTTAACGTCATCTCAAGTAGGAATCACCCAAATTCATTGGGCCACCAGCTCTACCAACTTGTCCTTGCCACGTGAGGTGACGTTCTTAGCGACCCCAATAATCTCCTCCATTTGGTTGTCTACGAGCTCATTGAGCTGCTGCTCCTGAGTCTTGAGATCTTCTGGCTGCTGCTCAACAGTATGGTTGTCTGCGTCCCCACTTTCCTGTGTCCAATACACAGCAAAAGACTCCTCATTCGAACTGCTTGGCATTTGCAATAGACGCTTCCCGTTAGTTCCAGAGGCACTGCCAAGGATCTCCCCCTTGATGCGGTCATATATGCAGGCCCTGAAGTTGTCCATGCTCTTATGATCGTGAGAGTCAAGGCTTTGGAAGATCAGGATTTCCCAGCACTGGAGGAACTGTTTCTTGTTGATCTTCAGCTTCTGACGGACAGTCTCCATCAGCTCAGCTGGTGGAACCATTCTCAAACTGTGAGTCCTTTTCGACAGGTTGGTCTCCTTCAGAGAGGAGACAATTGCACTGAGTGCAGGTTTTATCGGATCAAACGTGAGAAGACGGAAGCAGTCAATGGATGAGCGCACATACTGCAGGTAATCAGAAGGGTCTTCTATGGTTACATCATATATGTTCTCAGACTATGCGATATAATTGATTGCTTCAAGAAGACGAAGACCATGGCCTTCACCCTGATAACGTGGCAAGACAAGTATCTGAAAAATACAACAAAATTATAAGCACCTAGCAAGACCGAAAACTTGCTTTACTTTCCAAAAGATTTGGTTATGCAACTGTCAATGTCAGTTTAACATCTGAAAAAAAAACAGACTACCCATGGGTGCAAAAGCAAAAAGAATAACCTACAGTGCCATGGAATAACTTCAAAGAAATGGACTAAATACTGGACACCCCACATAAATGATGTAAATAGAAAGTAAAGCTGTAAGAGGGCCAACCTGGCTGATTCGCAAGCTGAGTACTCTCAGGATAATGATAGAAGTTATGGACGGCTGCAAAACCTAGCAGTTCAAATTTCGAAACGGCCTCTTGTGTTGTCTTCTTTACTACCAGAAGCATTTCCCATCCATGTTCTCCAATATCTATGGGCGTGGAACCTAGAGTGCAATGATATAAGCAAATAGAAGTCACAAGTAAAACAGACTATTATATTTCAAAACCTTCAGTTACCTTCAACCAGAATAAGAACAAGCAGTACCAGACGAGAATAAAGAAATGCAGCAGCACCTTGGAGTTCAACTCGAACAATCTGGGAATTATATGCAAATCAATATCAAAATTGATGGGAACTGAATAGGAAAACATTTTGAACAACAGAGAATAGACTGAATATAAATTTCAATGGATCTAATAGATTCATACTACACACCAGATTAAACATTCTGAATATGGAAAAATATATGCATTTTAACAGAGTAAGTGATTGTACTTTATATTGATTTTGAGAACAGTGTCCTAAATTATAGGGTAAACATGATCAAATTCAATTTAATTGGATGAGTTGAAATCAGAAGGGCGGGCCTGGTGCAAGCGGTAGAGTCTTACCGCCTGTGACCGGAAGGTCCCGCGTTCGAGTCGCGGTCTCCTCGCATTGCACAGGCGAGGGTAAGGCTTGCCACTGACAGCCTTCCCCAGACCCCGCACAGAGCGGGAGCTCTCTGCACTGGGTACACCCTTTAGTTGAAATCAGAGAACAAAGTTAAATAAGTGTTGCAAATCAAAATCACAAATGCATAGGATTATAGGGGGAAAATTACCTCAACTGCTGGGTCTGATTCATATGAGCCATCAAGCTTAATGGCACTACCATTTGTCACTGCAGTTCTGTAGCAGTAAGAGGAAGTAACTATATCATGCTTCCTGAAGCAACAAATAATACTGCTGCAGCATACTTGTTCAGAAACAAGAGTACCAGATATATTCACATTCCTTCGAAAATGTATGCAGAAATTCCTCTTTTTCTACCAAGTTTTCTCCAAAAATGTTCTGTTATAGAATAAACAAAGCTTAGGAGATAGGAAACATTATGCACAGAGGTTGTCTGTAGTTATATAAGAACATTGTGGACAAAACAGACCTGAAGAACAGGCTTTAGATCTGTTATTCCTTTCCCTCCCTGGAAGATATCAGTAAAAATGCTGTCATTGACTTGAGGAAACCAGTTACAGCTACTAACAAATACATGTCAACTGAAATTTTAAAATCTGCATTTCACCACCCATTGAACAATAGAAGCCAACAACAACAAAGCCTTTAAATCCCAAATAAGTTGGGGTGGGCTAGAGTTAAAACCCAGCAGAAGCAATCAAGGTTCAGGCTTGTGAATAGTTGTTTTCCAAGCACTCCTATCTAAGGCTAAGTCTTTGGGTATATTCCATCATTTCAAGTCTCTTTTTATTGCCTCTACCCAAGTCAACTTCAGTCTTCCTCTGCCTCTCTTTACGTTACTATTCTGGCTTAGGATTCCACTACGCACCGGTGCCTCTGGAGGTCTCCGTTGGACATGTCCAAACCATCTCAACCGGTGTTGGACAAGCTTTTCTTCAATTGGTGCTACCCCTAATCTATCATGTATATCATCGTTCCGAACTCGATCCCTTCTTGTATGACCGCAAATCCAACACAACATACGCATTTCCGCGACACTTATCTGTTGAACATGTCGTCTTTTCGTAGGCCAACATTCTGCACCATACAACATAGCAGGTCTAATCGTCGTCCTATAAAACTTGTCTTTTAACTTCTGTGGTACCCTTTTGTCACATAGGACACCAAATGCTTGGTGCCACTTCATCCACCCTGCTTTGATTCTATGGCTAACATCTTCATCAATATCCTCGTCTCTCTGTAGCATTGATCCTAAATATCGAAAAGTATCCTTCCTAGGCACTACTTGACCTTCCAAACTAATATCTTCCTCCTCCCGAGTAGTACTGCCGAAGTCACATCTCATATACTCAGTTTTAGTTCTACTGAGTCTAAAACCTTTGGACTCCAAAGTCTCCCGCCATAACTCCAGTTTATGATTCACTCCTGTCCGACTTTCATCAACTAGCACTACATCGTCCGCGAAAAGCATACACCAAGGGATGTCCCCTTGTATGTCCCTTGTGACCTCATCCATCACTAAGGCAAACAGATAAGGGCTCTAAGCTGACCCTTGATGCAGTCTTATCCTAATCGGGAAGTCATCCGTGTCTACATCACTTATTCGAACACTAGTCACAACATTGTTGTACATGTCCTTAATGTGCCCGACGTACTTCGTTGGGACTTTATGTTTGTCCAAAGCCCACCACATGACATTCCTTGGTATTTTATCATAAGCCTTCTCCAAGTCAATAAAAACCATGTGTAGGTCTTCTTCTTCTCCCTATACCGCTCCATAACTTGTCTTATTAAGAAAATGGCTTCCATGATTGACCTTCCAGGCATGAAACCAAATTGGTTCATAGAGACCCACGTTATTGCTCTCAAGCGATGCTCGATAACTCTCTCCCATAGCTTCATAGTATGGCTCATCAACTTAATTCCCCGGTAATTAGTACAACTTTGAATATCCCCTTTATTCTTGTAGATCGGCACCAATATACTTCTCCACTCGTCAGGCATCTTGTTCGATCAAAAAATATGGTTGAACAGCTTGGTTAGCCATACTATAGCTGTCCTCGAGGCATCTCCACACCTCGATTGGGATACCATAAGATCCCATCGCCTTACCTCCTTTCATCATTTTCAATGCCTCTCTGACCTCAGATTCTCCGCACAAAGCGCCTATTGGTGTCATCAAAAGAGTCATCCAACTGAAAGGTTGTGTCCGTATTCTCACCATTGAACAATTTGTCAAAATACCCTTGCCATCGATGGATCTCATCCTCCTTCACCAAGAGATGCTCCCTTTCATCCTTAATGCACTTAACTTGGTTGAAGTCCCTTGTCTTTCTCTCACGAACCTTAGCCATCCTATAAATGTCCTTCTCTCCTTCCTTCGTATTCAAATGTTGGTAAAGATCCTCGTACGCTCTACCCTTTGCCACACTTACAACTCGCTTTACAGTCTTCTTTGCCACCTTGTACTTCTCTATGTTGTCCACACTCCTGTCATGGTACAAGCGTCTATAGCATTCTTTCTTCTCCTTAATAGCCCTTTGGACTTTCTCGTTCCACCACCAAGTATCTTTAGCCTCGCCTCCACTTCCTTTGGTTACTCCACACCTCTGAGGCCACCTTCCGAATGTTGGTTGACATCTTCTCCCACATGTTGTTTATGTCCTCTTCTTCCTTCCAAGAGCCCTCTTTGATAACTCTTTCCCTGAATACCTCTGACGTCTCCCCTTTCAGTTTCCACCACTTTGTTCTTTCAATCTTAGCTTGTTTATCCCTACGGGCACGCACGTCTGCCACCAAAAGCTTATGTCGAGAAACAACACACTCCCCTAGTATCACCTTGCAACCCAAGCATGGTCGTATGTCCTTGCGAGGACAAAGTCAATCTGGCTAGAGTGTTGTCCGCTACTGAAGGTCACTAGATGAGATTCTCTCTTTCTAAAGAAAGTGTTAGAAAGTGTTGGCTATCATCAGGACAAAAGCTACCGCGAAGTCCAGAACTTCCTCCCCCTCCTGATTCCTGCTACCACACCCAAAACATCCATGAACTGCCTCGAAACCTACGCTTGTAGTACCTACATGCCCATTAAGATCTCCTATAAAAAGCTTCTCACTACTAGGTACAGCTCTAATCAGGCCATCTAAGTCTTCCCAGAACTGTCTCTTAGCACTCTCGTCGAGGCCTACTTGGGGGGCATACACACTAATTACATTCGACCATATCACCAACGACAAGCTTGACTAAGATAATCCTATCTTCTTGCCTTCTCACTCCCACCACACCATTCTCGAGGCTCTTATCAATCAAAACTCCTGCTCCATTTCTATTCGCGGCTATCCCTGTGTACCAAAGCTTGAAACCTGTATTGTCCACCTTCTTCGCCTTCTGACCCTTCCATTTAGTCTCTTGAACGCATAATATATTTACACGCCTCCTGGTCCCGGTATCAACTAATTCTCTTAACTTACCTGTAAGCGACCCTACATTCCAACTACCTAAACGGATCCTAGTTGGTTCGACTAGCTTCATTACCCTTCGCACCCGTCGACTCAGATGTGAAAACCCTTGCTCATTTTTCACTACACCCGGGCGCCGATGTAGCGCGCCACCAAGGAAGCGACGACCCGATCCTTGCTCACTTGATACCATGCCCAGATCGCGACACGGCGCGTCACCAACGGGGGTGCCGACCCGGCCCTTACCCATTTAACACCATACCCGGGTTCCGATATGGCGTGTCACTAAGAGGGTTATGCCCCAACGGTTTTCTTTCGGGTTTCATCTCTATTAGAATGGCTAGATTTAATGTTGGCTCGCTACGCCTATCACAACCCTCCTCCTTTACTAGGGCTTGGGACCTGCTACCATATTTTTCAATCGAACAAGATGCCTGACGAGTGGAGAAGTATATTGGTACCGATCTACAAGAATAAAGAGGATATTCAAAGTTGTACTAATTACCGGGGAATTAAGTTGATGAGCCATACTATGAAGCTATGGGAGAGTTATCGAGCATCGCTTGAGAGCAATAACGCGGGTCTCTATGAACCAATTTGGTTTCATGCCTGAAAGGTCAACCATGGAAGCCAATTTCTTAATAAGACAAGTTATGGAGCGGTATAGGAAGAAGAAGAAGAAGGACCTACACATGGTTTTTATTGACTTGGAGAAGGCTTATGATAAAATACCAAGGAATGTTATGTGGTGGGCTTTGGACAAACATAAAGTCCCAACGAAGTACGTAATATATTCAAATGTCAAAGAAAGACATCAAAGATGAGGAATTATGGTTCGAGGTTAGGGATGGTTTCTGTGAGGTGTCATTGATACATCGAAGAAATGGACATAAATGTAAAACAAGTCAAAGGTTACAATTACAAGGGACAAGTTTGTAAACAACAAAAGTATCAACAGCTTCTTTGCAGTTTGGATTCAGAAAGCATTTTTAAGGAGTATCAATTACGGCTGGCAATCATACGCAGTAACTGCACATGCTAAAAGTTTTATTTTTTTAAAAAAAAAACATCTATACCCAAAAAGAAGTCAAAGTTCTTTACAGATGGAATGCTATAATCAAATAGGCTCATAACAACATAGTTACTTGAGTATTCTTTGATGAACTAGTACTCACATCAGATGTTTCGTCAAATGAAATATCAGCATATCCATGGAATGATTTCGCACTTATCCACACATTTATCTGTAACAAACAAGCACATCAAATACAATCATGTCCGATAACTAACATGCCAAGCTAGTGGGAGAAAGGGCTGGAGTCTGTTATTTCAATAACAGTCCTTTACCTTAAGATTTTTGTGACCATATATCTTTCCATCTTCACCAAAAAAATGGTTTAGGTCAAACGGCTCAATAGATGTGCAGTCTACAGAGCCCACCTCATCTGGATTCCTTACTGCCATAAAACCAATGCAAGAAAAAAAATGAAAAATCTGAAGGAACCAAATTAACAGGATTATAATTCACTGAGTATAAACATAAATTTTTTGAAATTGCTAGTAACTGAAAAACTTCAATATGTGAAAAGAGTTATAAAGCTAGTTATGAGAAAAAGGGACAAGCATACATAGTACATACAGAAGTGGTGTAATAGTTGCTAAAAATTGCAATTTGCAGAGGGATGCTGAAAGCAATTCCATACCTAGAAACACTTTCATACACTCATTTGCCTCAACACCAGCATCTGCACAACAAAGGAAATAGAAAGTGACTTAACCAGTTCACCTGTAGGTCGGAAATAAACAAAAACAGCTCAAAGCACAGAAATGCGCAAGGGGCATCCACACAAATGATCAAACAGCGCAATTAACTTGTATGATTGTATCTCACAGAGCAATCCTTATGGGGCTGATAGAACCACAAAAGTCTGATGTCTCTTCAGGTTTGCAAAAGGCAAAACAGGTCTACAGTTTGAATTATGCCAAGTGCACTCCACAAAGAAAGCAAAATAGGGAGAAAATGTAAGAATAATAGAACGCAAAAGGTGGAGAGGTTCACCATTTCCTATCACATTTTAACCTGTGTGGCTATCCAAAACCTCTAAATACAGTGCATCAGGGCTTAACCAAGCAAAGAAGGGCCAGATCCAATGCTCCACAGGCAGACAATCAATTCATTACGGGCAATGCGCAACCTCAGTCCAGAAAACAGGGCAAAGTCTAACAGTTTAACAACTTCTTTCCCACCCCTTCGACTAACAGAGAATAAACTCCCCAGGCTTCAATGTCGCAACCACCAAATTACGCAAGGGAGACACATCTCTAAATGAGAAGCACCACCGTCTCGACTGCGCTCCGCACGCATACCCACAGAAGAACGACCCCCAGCGTAAGCCGCCAGGCCAAAAATAAACATAAAAATGAACACGCGCCGGAGCCCAACAAGACAGCCACCGCGTCACAACACGAATGGGACCTGCAGCGCCGGACTCGCCGCCAGACGCACGAATCGCCGGAAATGAGAGGGTGATGCGTGGGTCCAGTTTGGTACCGGTGCCGGAGAAGCCGACGCGGCGGCGCTTCTGGAGGTCGGTGGCGGCGACATCGGTGCCCTTCTGCTTGAGCGCCATGGGCGAGGGGAGGACGGGGCGTTTGCGCGGGGTCGTTCGCCAGCTAGGGTTTGGAGGGTTTGGGGAGGGGAAGAGGCGGCGGGAAAGAATGGGGAATCGATGGATGCGGCCTGCGGGCGCGGGGGCGGGCGGCTCGAGCTAGGAACTGGCCAATTGGCTGCTCCAAAAATAATGCGGGTAGAGAAAGGGTGAAAAAGAAGATTTTTTTTTTTTTTTTTTTTTTTTTGCTGGTGGAGAAAGGCTGAAAGGGTAAAAGGAAAAGTTATTTTTTTCCAAAAAAAAGTGATGCTGGTAGAGAAAGGTAAAAAGGATGAGTCAATTTTTTCGGGTTGACAAAGAATAAAAATAGAAAACTTGCGGTGAATTCTTGGGTTGACAAATGGTAAAAATGAAAATAGATAAAAGATTTGGGTTGACAAAGGCTAAAAAGAGAACTTGCGGTGAATTCTTGGGTTGACAAGGGTAAGGAAAAAATGATTTGGGTTGGGTAAAAATGAAAAAAAAGAAAAACTTGTGGAATTCTTGGGTTGACAACAAGTAAAAGAGAAAAAAAAACTAGGTTGGCAAAGGGTAAAAAGTTTTAAAAATTTAGGCCGGCAAAGGCTAAAAGAAAAAAGAAAAAAACTTGGTTGCAATGAATTCTTGGGTTGACAAAGCGTAAAAAAAAGAGATTGGCAAAGGGTAAAAAATGCAAAAAATAAGAAAAAAGAAAACTTGTAGTGAATTCTTGGTTGACAAAGGGTAAAAGAGAAAAAAAGATTTAGGTTGAAAAAGGGTAAAGAATTTTAAAAAATGGGCTGACCTGTAAACATTTTTTTTTAAAAAAAGGAAAAAATAAAAGCTTGCGGTGAGCGTGGATCGAACACGCGACCTTCAGATCTTCAGTCTGACGCTCTCCCAACTGAGCTATCCCCGCTAACTATCAAGTTTTATAACCAATGGATTATGTACACTGTCTCCAAATAATGGCAACAAATGAAATCAGAGTCCCGTACTGTATTTAGACACAATTGTACATATCACTATGAAATAGAAATAGTAACCAACAGATTAAATCAAAATCCCGGTATTATGTACATTTCACTATGGATTCGAAATAGTAATCAACATATTAAAAATAAATAATAGTTCTGACGTTTATAAAATCTTCTAACTCTACACGTGTAGATACAAAATATGGAAACCCGTTGGAAACATATTGTGGATCAGAGAAGCAGCACCAGCCATGCACTGATGTACAGCCTCACCTCGCTGACGGACCAAACCCGGACATCATCAAAGCGGCGCTATCGCTGGCGGCGATGCTCGCCGGGACGCTGCGGTCGTCGTCGTTGTCGCGAGCATACTGCAGCGCGAGGCTGTCCTTGAGCTGCGCCACCACTTCGCCCATCGTCGGCCTCCCGGCGCAGCTCTCCGCCGTGCACGCCATGGCGGTGTCGACCACCTTCCACATGGAGTTGACGTCGTAGGCGGCTCCGAGCCTTGGGTCGGCGACCGAGCCGATGTCGCCAGTGGCGGACACCCTCTGTTTGACGCGCTGGACAATGTGGCCCTGGCCCGGCACCAGCGGAGGCTCCCCCGTGGCTGCCTCGAGTAGGACGACTCCGAAGCTGTACACGTCGCTGCTCTCGGTTAGCCTTCCGATGAAGTAGTACCTGGAAGAAACAGCAGTAACCAAGGACATCAAAAGGAAATCCTCAATGCTCATGTTGTTATTTAAATCTAAAGGTCGCATGACAAATACCGGTTTTCTTGCATACTGTCGGTGTTTCGTACAAGCACCGGCAAGTAAATTTATAGTAATACGCGTTAGGCTCGGATGGTGCGCTAAAGGACACAGAATTTATACTGGTTCGGGCGGAACGTCCCTACGTCCAGTTTGTTGCTGCTTGTGTTATTAGCACCGTAAACAATCTGTAGTAAGGGATACAAACTGCCGAGAGAGGGACTGGTCCCAAGTCTCTGATCGAAGGATTGAAAGGTGGTCAAGAGCTTCGTAGCTGCTTGAATGTGTGTGAATGTGTTCTATTGTTCGGTCATATTTTTCCGTCCTATTGTCCTCCTCCTCCTTGATGAAGGATGCGCCTTCCCTTTTATAGATGAAGGGGCTGGCTTTACAAGGGTGAGGGCTCCAGGATACATACTCTACCTAGCCTTGTGGCTCATGTCTACCTGGTCAGGTTCCCCATTCTGATGAGTGCGAAGGAAGATAAGTGCTTACGATGTTGTCAATATCTCTGTGGGATGTCAGATCAGTCATAGCATGCTGCCCCCAGGGTATGCGCTGTAGTACAGTGGTTTTGACTTAGGGGCCTCCCCCCAGCCTTGCTCCACACGCCTTCTGGTTCCCATGATTCCTGTTGGGAGAATTCAGGGTCGGGGTCCGGTGTAGCGCCGTGGCCAAGGCTCTCTGACTTGGAGGACCTGAGGGGTCGGAAAGAGGGCCCCCCCGCTCCCTCGGGTCCACAGCGCGGTGACGGAGTATCCGTCGTTCGTGGAGATAGCAAATCCGTTCTTGGAGTGTAGCGGTTGTCGTATATCTTCGTTGGGTTCCGTGTCCCAGAGCTGAAGGCGGCGCCTACAACTCTACAGAGTGAGGTGCACGCACCTGTAATACCTTTTGGGCTCTGCGGCGCCCGAAAGGGTCTAAAGCATCAGTCCTGTCGTTCCCTGGCAGTTCTTTTCCTGTCAGGGCGCAGGGTATGGTCGTTGGAGCCATGGTTGACCCGAACGTCTTGTCTCGTCCTGTACCCATCGTTATGAGGGATAGATATCGATCAGGGCGAGGCTTGTTCTGGGCCGTCGGGTGAGACGGAGGCCAGTCCCTATCTCTTGGGCGAGACTAACCCTATCCCTCCGGGATCGGGCGAGGCGGAATCTATCCCTTAGCCTTCGGGCGAGACCGAGCCCGCCCTATAGGCGTCGGGCGAGACGGAGATTAGCCTTGAGCCTTTGGGGCGAGGCAGGGTTATCCCACAAAGGCGTCGGGTGAGGCTGACCCCACCCCTCCGGGATCGGGCGAGACGGAACTCATCCCTCAGCCCTCGGGCGAGACCGAGCCCGTCCTCAAGGCGTCGGGCGAGACGGAGTTTATCCCTCGGCCCTCGGGCGAGACCGAGCCCGTCCCAAAGGTGTCGGGCGAGGCGGAACCGAACTCCTGTCATTCGAACAAGGGATGACATGGCGCCCTTATACGTCCAAAAGTTTTTTACATTTGGTGGTTATCGGTTCCATCCCCTGGGGTACCCTGGTATTAGGTCCCCGACAGTAGCCCCCGAGACTCTAGGTGATTCGGGTAGAACCGCCTGGAGGGTGTTTTTTGATTTCGTTGAAGCTAATTTGCCGGAGGGTGCGCGCGAGCGCACCCGATGGGTGTAGCCCCCGAGCCCCCGGGTGACTCGAGTTGAGTTGCCCGGGGGTTTGTACCGGCCCCTTCGTGGGTAAGGCTGAAGGACTTAGTTTTACATCAACTGGGTGTTTTTCCGAGTGGGTCGTGGCGTCCCGTTCGCTGGGGACTAACTCGGGGCTGTCCTAACTGGTGCTTCTGCCCCTGATGGCGGATCGTTCGTGGATTCCTTCTTAGTTGGGCCGGCCGGCGAGTTGCTGGGCCCTAGGTGGGCCAAAGAGAAAAGAAACAGGCCTTTGTGGCTTGCGCTTCCCCGGTGGGTAGAGAGTCCAGATTCGCTTGGAGAAGGCGAACCGTCCGCCGAGATTTTTGGGATGAGAAGATAGGGACTGCAGGCGCGTGTCCCGCGACGTGACGCGGGGGCGCGCGTGGCAGGCCTGGAGATCGAGGCGGACGGTTGCCCTTCTCGTGTCCGTCGCCCCCTATAAAACCGCGGGGTTCGCCCCCAGGGTCCCGTATTTCGCTCCCCTTCCTTTGCGTTCTGAGACATCCGCCGCCAATCTTCCTAGCTCCTCACGCCCGCATCGCCACCGTCGACCGGCCTGCGTTTGTGTTCCAGCCGCCGTTAAGCTCGCGCCTGCCCTTCCCCCCTACTGCCTCAATGGAGTTGTGGGGCAGATCAAGCATCTCTTCCCGGCGTCTGGAGGGCCTCGTTCGCCGTGGCCTTCTCCGCCCATAATCCGCCGTCCAGGAGTGGTTGCTTCCTGGCGACGAGGGTGAGCCGGTGCCGCCTGAAGGGTATGTCGTCTCTTTTGCCCTCTTCCATGAGCGGGGATTCGGGGTACCCGCGCATAGATTCCTTCGGGGGCTATTAGATTACTATGAGGTAGAGTTGCAGCATCTAACTCCCAATGGGATACAGCATATGGCAGCGTTTGTTGCCCTGTGCAAGGGTTTCCTGGGGATCGATCCCCATTTTGATCTGTGGCGGTATTTCTTTAGCGTTAGTCTGTCGAAGAGGAAGATTGGGGGGAAAGAAGTAGACGCACCGATAGGGTGTGCCAGCATTCACCTGCGCCATACCCGATCGAAGGGTTACCCGTACATGCGTCTGGCCACATCCAACAAGGGATGGCATTCGCAATGGTTTTATGTTAGGGATGATGCGAGTGCTCCCCTACCGAAGTACACCGGACGTCTTATTGTGGATGCTCCGGCGTCATGGGGCTGGGGTGTCCAGGCTAAAGACAAGAAGCACATCTCCGACCTTCTCTCCGCCCTCCATGCCCTGAAGGGTCGGGGTGTAAAGGGGTCGGGGATTATCGGTGCCTACCACACGAGGAGGGTGGCGCCACTGATGGCACGTGTGCTTCCCCTGCATCAGATGATGCCAGGGATATCGTTCGAGGGGACGGTGCTCGTTGACGAGGCGCTCCCTTATTCAGAAGTGGCGCAGCGTGTCAAGGAGGCGACAGAGTCGATGAAGGATTCTGCCGGCATGGTCCTTGACATCGTGTATCCGGTGCCTGGGCATCCCCCAATGCGGCCGAAGCCTGGGTTCTTTGAATTCGTAAGCCCTCTTCTCCTGCACTTCTTTCTTTCTCCTGAATCTCCCTTTTTTAATACTTGCTTTTATGATGTTGGGGCTAGCCGAGGGGGCTAGTCTTCAAGGATAGTCCGGCTCCACTGCCGAAGGACAGGGCTGTGGCGGCGGCGAATCGACTCGCGGCCGAGCGGGACAAGAAGGCAAAGGAGGAGATGAAGAAGGCGAAACGACTGAAGCAGGAGGCACGGGATCGGGGAGAGGACGTGAGCAGTGAGGATGACGACGATGATGATGATGACGACGGCGACGACGAGGTAGCCGTCGACGTGGATTGGGGCGTCCTGGAGGATGAGGAAACGCTAACAAGTGGCCACCCACTCGTGCAGGGGCCTTTTGCTTTTCACGCAGAGGGAAGTGAATCAATGAGGTCGGTGGAGGCCGGCGAGTCCGCCGCTTCGCACGGCGTGCCGACCGAGGATCGGTGGACAGGGGCCGCCGGGCTTGCTGCCATCGACCCTGAGGCGATCGTGGAGGGGGGTGGTACTGGAGCCGTGCCCGGCTTTGGTGCCGCGTCTTGTGAGGTGATGGAGGGGAGCAGCTCTGGTGCTGTGCCCCGTGAGACGAGGGAGGGGGACGGCTCCGGTGCCGCGCCCGACGAGACGATGGAGGGGAGCGACTCCGGCGCTGCGCCCGACGAGATGAACCCCCCTGCCCCGGAGCAGGGGGCAGGCAAGAAACGGTCCCGTCCGGACGAGTCAGGGCAGGGATCTAGGGATCCGTCCCCAAAACGCTTCCGCCGGCCGAGGACGTCAACGTAAGCTCTTGACTCCTCTGTTTTCATCTCTTTTCCATTTTTATTTTGACTTAACGGTTATTACCTTTGTGTAGGTTCTTGCGGACGGGTCATCCCCTGGGGCTGGCGCCCAAGAAGAGTCTCGCCCTTCAAGCGGGACAGACGGCGTCGCCTGGAGTCACCCCTGTTTCGGGCAGGGGTGGTGCCGACGTTGGGGCCGCGTTGGCCGCACCGACGGCGTCCATGGTGGCTCCCACGCCCGCAGAGGCTACTGAGCGAGCGGCTTCTTCCGTGGCGGGCGTGGAAGAGCCGGCCGAGGACCGTATGCCGCTGGTGAAGGTGATCGTGACTGCGCCGAGCCAGGATCAGCCGGGCGCGGTCGTGGTGGCACCCGAGGGCGTGGTGCAATCCACGCCGCCAGGTGCCCATGTGGATCCGCCCGTGGCGCCCGAAGCGGTCCAGACGGAGGAGGGTCCAGCCGGAGGGTCCTTGAGTGCGGCGGTGGTGCCGCACAGGGTCAGGAGGGAGCCGCCACTGGCCCCTTTGTCGGGAGGAAGCCGCTCCCCTGCGCGGGGAGAGCCGCCGCTCCAGTGGATGGCTGCTCAGGACCCGACATCGGCTCTTTTCTCGCTCGATGATCATTCCGAGAGTATGGAGCGAGAAGGTCCTTGACATCGGGATCTTGACCATGCTGAACGCCCTGGACCCGGCCAGAGGAGCCCTCCGTGAGATCGTTATCCCTACCTCTCAGGTATTTTCTAGACTTTCTTTTTCTTTCTTCATGTGTTTGTGGGTTCTCGCATTTCTTATATCAGTCTTCTTCTTCTTCAGATTCTTGTTGCTCATAGCCGGAAAAAAATCCCAATTCCTCCGTGAGCAGAAGGCGGAGCGGGATCGCCTCTCCGAGGAGGCCCGGCTGCGAGCAAACATGGCCGCCCAGCTTGCCATCGTCCAGGAGCGGGAGGCCCAGGCGCGTCAGGATGTGGAGGAGGCGCACGGGATGTTCGAGGACCTGTCGGCGAGGTCTAAGCTGGATGGAGAGGAGATTGCCAGACTCCAAAAAGAGCGAGACGAGCTGCTGCAGAGGAATGCCGCGGCCAATGAGAAGGCCGGCGAAGTCCTGAAGGAGCTGGAGGTGGAGCGGGACCTCCGGCAGAAGGCCGAGAGTAGGGCCACAGCCCTCCAGCAGAGGGTGGACGAGGACGTCGAGGTGGTCCGCTCTCTCCGGGCGAAGCTTGATGACGCGGTGAAAGGAAAGTTGAGTGCCGAGAACGCCGCCACCAAGCTGGAGAAAGAGGCTGCCTATACGTGCAGGGCCCTTCAGGCGGAGAGCGATGAGCATGATCTTCTACAAAACTACAGTCGGGGTGGTCCTTAACGCCCTGAATGTGACGGAGCCGGTGGAGACCAGCCCGCTCGCAGCTCGTGTCGGAGGTATCACGGCTCGGGTGGGCCAACTTGAGGAGAGTGCCTTTCACGCCGGGATTACCCAGGCCTTTACCGTCGCCCACGCCCATTATGAGAAGGTAATAAACCTGAGGGTGATGAGCGAAGGTTTTCCGTCCACCTACGAGGATGAAGAGCTAGAGGAAATGGAGAAGATGGTCGCTCCCCTTGCGAAGAACCTGGCAGACAGTCTGAAAGAAATGGTTCTCCCTTCGCGGGAGTAATTAGTCGAACAATTTTGAGAATAGCTTATATGTAATATGTGGACAAGTGTCAGTACTTTTTGAGTCTGGACGCCTTTCGTGCTTTTGCGTCTTAATTTCGTTTTGTTTGATTTTTGCGATTTGATTTTTTACGGTCTTACCAATATGTTCCCCTGAATTATGCCGCTGATTATAATGCTAGGAGATTGAGGAGGTAGCCGTACCTTAACAGCCCCCGAGTAAGGTCCGACCCCCGCACCTGCCTGGGGTCGGGTGTTACTGGAGACCGGAATCATGATAATCCCTGCCCTGTCTTCCAACAGAAATCCCAACTGGGGACTCTATGGGCTCGGCAAGGTGGGGCTTTTGTCCCTGCATTGTTTGGCCCGAGCCCCTGAGCCTTGTTAGGGTCTGATGGGGGTCGGCCGTTATTTGCGTGTTACCCCGTCCTCGGTTTTCGCAATCGGAGGGGCTGAGTGAACGACACTTGCCTCGACGGCTTGAGTACCGTGCTCAACGAGCTCGCTAACGGGTACGTTCGTGTGGAATCCGGGTCCATCATTTGCTGATGGGATTCGGCAGAGCCCTCTGGTGGCACTCCACAACTTCTTAACCCGCCTCCCGGCAGATGCCTGAGTCGTTCGATAAGCTCAGGGGGCCCGATGGCCTCTCCTCGATGGAGATTCTGTGGGTTTGGCTCGAGGTTAGAATCGAACGAGAGAAGGTCGAGACGTCCCGGTTCGCTTCTGAGCGGGATCGGGCAAGGCCGCTGGGGCTCGTCTTGGTTATCTCTCCCTGGCCCTGTTCGGCGTGAGGCGGCCTCGAGCCCTTCGCGGGCCGACCTTCGAACCTCAGCCTGTGGTTGCCTATATCGGATAAGGCGACAGCCGTTTCGTGATGCGACGCGAATCATTGGGATGCAATTTTCTGCATATGAAATGTTTCGAATGCAAGGTTTAATTGAAAATAAAGGCTGGTAACGTTACCTTGGTGGTATGAGTGGCTGAAAAGCTCCTACCAGATGGGTTCGGGCCCTGACGTTTGTGACGAGGTTGGAAAAACCTGTGTAAGAATTGCCATTCTTTGTTTTTGTGTCTCGGTGACGATCCGAGCTGTTCGATTAACTTGGGCAACCTGACAGCTTGTAGGCGGACCCCTCCGATCCCTTCTTTGAGAAAGGCGGACGTCGAAACTAGAGATGCGAGAGGCGTTTGAGCATGATTTTTCTGGTGAACAGAAACATCGTAGCTATCGGGGCGTAGGGTTTGCTAGTTCGTCCAGTTTTACTCAAAGCTTTGTGCCTGTATATCGCGCCCTTAGTTTCAAGCGTACGGAGGGGTCGGGTGAAGAGGATGTCTGGATTGGTAGTCATCCTCGACAGCCCCCGAGTGATGTTCGCGCCCCTGCTATTTGACGGGGTCGGAATCTTGCGAACAAATTTTAACGCATAAAATGTGAAGGCTGAGAGGCTTATCTTTCTTTGGTCGTTCGTTCGTCGTGTCTTCTGGGCCGAACGGTCGACCCAGGAGATCTGAAGGGTCCCGTCATCGAGTCGTCCGTGGTCCTGCATGGGGAGGCGAAAAAGTTGTCTGCCTATGTGGGCGCCTTAATCGCCGCGTCCGGAGCGGGTCAGTGGCGGGCCATACCCAGGCAGTGTTCAGTTTGACCAAAGAGGGACGCTTCGTAGACCGGGGTTCGTCCCGTCACCTCTGGCGCGTCCCCTCAGATATCAATCAGCATTGATTGCGTATTAAAAAAGGGGAAGGGAGAGGGTTTTTCGTCCGACCTTTCGCCTTTCCTTAGTTACTGCGCCTCCTCTTTAAATAGGGAGGGGGAGAGGAGCTCTCATCCCACCTCCCCTTCTGCCTCCGAGCCGCTATCTCTCCTTCTTCTTCCTTTCCGCCAAACGCGTCCGTGCGTCGCGGTGGTTCCTGAGTGAGGAAGAGTAATGCCAGAGAGAGAGATAGAGAACTTACAAACTTGCTCGTGATTCTGGTGCGTGATGTCGAGCCGGAGGTTATCCAACGTAGATGAGATGGTGCGCGCGGCCCTTGCTGAGGAGTCGCTGCTGCCGAAGGAAAGGAGGCGCCGGTGGGCGTCGTACGTCGTTGACTGCGTCGTCGTTCGCTGTGCTCCTCCCTTGGCGGGAGGCGTTTCCTGCCCCTACGCCGTTGTCAGGGTTATGGCTGGGGATGATGGCGTAGTCCCCAGACGTCATGACGGTGGCGTTGCTGCCGGGGTTGCGGCTGACGACGATGGCGTAGTCCCCGGACGCTCCGGCGGAGGCGTCATAGATGGTGGCGCCTTCGAGGATCCAGCGAAGATGTCGCCGATGGAGAGCGTGGTACGGCGCCCGCAGTAGACGAGCTGGCCCGTGTACATGCCCTCGACGTCGCCGATGGAGAGCGTGTCACGGCGGCCGCAGTGGACGAACTGGCCCGTGTACATGCCCTCGACGTCGCCGATGGAGAGCGTGGCGCGGCGATCGTAGTAGCACTTGTGGTAGAGCTGAGCCGAGGACTGTAATGAAATAACGTTGTGGGGAAGCCCCCGAGTAAACAGTCTTCAGAGTATATTGTTCCTTTTTTGTAATGACATCGCTTTGTAAGTGGTGAATTCGTGCAAAAAATGAACAAAATTACATCCTTTGCTTGTGGCAAGTCATTTTAGCGCTTTCCAACTCTTCTCATGGTCTAAGTCATAGGAAGCTAGGAACGTGGGCAAACTAATTCTGATTGAACTGGTGAGCAAAGAGGTTGCAGCCGCTGGGGCGTGGGTGTCTCGCAGTCCTACCAGTTGTGTTCAGAATTGGTTCCCAAGGTCTTAGCCCTCGAGACTCATTTACGAGGCGAATGGAAAACTTATAGAATGTTTGTAAGTATAACACAGGGATTTTTTGCAATCGCGATACTTGTATTACACATAACATATGTTACGATCATCATGCCAGCCCCCGAGTGAGGTCTGACCCCTCGCGATTTGTAGGGGTCGGGGATCACTAAGGATCGAGGTTCTGTTAAGACAAAAACTGATAAAGAAAAGTGCAAGATTATTTTAAGGATAGAAACGACGTAGCTGCTCAATGTTCCAGGCATTGGTGAAGACCTCTCCTTTGATGGTTTTCAACCGATAGGCGCCTGGGCGAAGTATTTCCGCGACGATGTAGGGCCCTTCCTAGGGCGGGGAGAGTTTGTGGCGATCCTTGTTGCTCTGCACAAGGCGGAGAACGAGGTCTCCGACGTTGAAGGCTCGACCCCGCACCCGTCGGCTGTGGTACCGCCGTAACGCTTGTTGGTACTTGGCTGAACGGAGGAGGGCGATGTCGCGGGCCTCATCCAGCTGGTCCATGGCGTCTTGGTGAGATGCCTCGGCTCCCTGTTCGTCATATGCTCTGATTCTTGGCGCTCCATAGTCGAGGTCCGTTGGGAGAACGGCCTCGGAGCCGTAGATCATGAAAAAGGGTGTGTAGCCAGTGGTCCCGGCTAGGAGTCGTTCTTAGGCTCCAGAGCACAGCCGGGAGCTCAGCGAGCCAACGCGCGCCGAATTTGTTCAACCGGTTGAAAATTCTGGGTTTGAGGCCTTGAAGGAGCATGCCGTTTGCGCGCTCGACCTGTCCGTTCGTCCGGGGGTGCGCGACGGCTGCCCAGTCGATTCGGATGTGTTGTTCGTCACAGAAACGAACAAATTTCCTACCGGTGAACTGCGTGCCGTTGTCTGTGATGATGGAGTTCGGTACTCCAAAGCGATGGATGATGTCGAGAAAGAACAGCACAGCTTGCTCGGATTTGATTGTGGATATTGGCCGAGCTTCAATCCATTTTGTGAACTTGTCTATGGTGACAAGCAGGTGGGTAAAGCCTCCGGGCGCTTTTTTAAGTGGCCCAACCAGGTCAAGCCCCCAGACCGCGAAGGGCCACGTGATGGGGATCATCTGGAGAGCCTGGGCCGGGAGGTGTGTTTGCCGAGCGTAGTATTGGCACCCTTCGCAGGTGCGTACAATTTGCTCGGCATCGGCTACTGCGGTGGGCCAATAGAAACCCTGTCGGAATGCCTTCCCAACCAAGGTTCTTGGTGCGGCATGGTGTCCGCATGCCCCTCCGTGGATGTCGCTCAGTAGGAGTTTTCCCTGTTCGTCCGGGATACAAAGTTGCAGAATTCCGATGTGACTTCGTTTGTAGAGTTCGCCCTCTACAAGAACGAAGGATTTGGCGCGTCGCGCGAGCCGTCGGGCTTCTGTCTTGTCGGTTGGTAGTACGTCGTGGAGGAGATAGTTGATGTAAAGCGTTCTCCAGTCATTGGGAGGATCGGACTCCATTGCTGGGTCATCTTCAAGCTCCATGACCTCGGGGTCGGGAGGAACAGTTGGCGGATCGGCCTTGGGGGTCGGACTAGAAGGGCCATCCGTCGGCTTGTTCCGACCCCGCGTAGCGTACCGAGGGTTTGTGTTGGTCACTGGCGAAGACGCCTGTTGGAACTGGCTCTCGGCTGGATGCTGCTTTTGCGAGTGTGTCGGCCGCTTCGTTGAGGCGCCTGGGGATATGATTGAGTTCGAGGCCGTCGAATTTGTCCTCCAGACGTCGGACCTCTTGACAATATGCCTCCATCTTGACATCGTGGCAGCCTGACTCTTTCATGACCTGGTTGACGACCAGCTGAGAGTCGCCCCTGACGTCGAGGCGTCGGATGCCCAGTTCGATGGCGATTCGTAGGCCGTTGATGAGCGCTTCGTATTCTGCAGTATTGTTTGATGAGGGAAAATGAAGCCGAACCATGTACCTCATGTGCACCCCGAGGGGGGATACAAGGACTAGTCCTGCTCCGGCACCCTTCTTCATCAGCGATCCGTCAAAGTACATTACCCAGTACTCTTGGTCGACGGCTGCTGGTGGCATCTGGACCTCGGTCCATTCCGCGATGAAATCAGCCAGTGCCTGAGATTTGATCGCCGTTCGGGGGCACATAAGAAATGCCCTGATCCATCAGCTCGAGTGCCCACTTTGCGGTTCTTCCTGTAGCGTCATGGCTACGAACGACCTCGCCGAGGGGGAACGACGTCACTACTGTCACGGGGTGTGACTCGAAGTAGTGGCGTAGCTTCCTCTTGGTGATGAGGACGGTGTAGAGGAGTTTCTGGATCTGGGAGTAGCGGGTTTTGGAGTCGGATAACACCTCGCTGATGAAATATACAGGGCGCTGCACCTTGAAGGCGTGCCCCTCTTCTTCTCGCTCTACTATTAAGGCGGAGCTAACCACTTGGGTGGTGGCCGATATATATAGTAGGAGAGATTCTCCATCGCATGGAGGAACTAGGACCGGCGGCTTAGTTAAAAATCGTTTAACCATGTCAAGTGCTTCCTGAGCCTCGGCTGTCCACTCGAAGCGGTCAGTTTTCTTCAGGAGTCGATAAAGGGGGAGTCCTCGTTCGCCGAGGCGTGAAATGAATCGACTGAGAGCGGCAAGGCACCCGGTGATCCGCTGAACCCCCTTTATGTTTTGGATCGGGCCCATCCTCGTGATGGCTGATATCTTCTCTGGGTTGGCTTCGATGCCACGCTCGGAGACGATAAAGCCGAGCAGCATGCCCCTCGGGACCCCGAAAACACATTTTTCGGGATTGAGCTTGATGCCGTTCGCCCGGAGTTTCGCAAAGGTACGTTCAAGGTCGGCGACAAGGTGGTCAGCCCGCTTGGATTTGACTACGATGTCGTCGACATAGGCCTCAACGGTTCGCCCGATGAGATCTCCGAAGCAACTAAGCATACAGCGCTGGTACGTTGCCCCAGCGTTTTTCAAACCAAACGGCATCGAAACGTAGCAAAATGATCCGAAGGGCGTGATAAAAGATGTCGCGAGCTGGTCGGACTCTTTCATCGCGATCTGATGGTAGCCTGAGTATGCGTCCAGGAAACAGAGGGTTTCGCACCCCGAGGTGGAATCGACTATTTGGTCTATTCGTGGTAAAGGAAATGGATCCTTTGGACACGCTTTGTTGAGGCCAGTATAATCAACACACATTCTCCATTTCCCGCTCTTTTTCCGAAACAAGAACAGGATTTGCTAACCACTCTGGGTGGTATACTTCCTTAATGAATCCTGCGGCCAGTAGTTTGGCTATCTCCTCGCCGATGGCCCTGCGTTTCTCCTCGTCGAAGCGGCGCAGGCGTTGTTTCACCGGCTTGGAGCCCGGGAGGATTTGGAGAGTATGCTCGGCGACCTCCCTCGGGATGCCCGGCATATCCGAGGGTTTCCACGCAAAGATGTCCTTGTTGGCGCGGAGGAAGTCGACGAGCGCGCTTTCCTATGCGGAGGAGAGCGCGGTCCCGATTCGGACTTTTTTGCCCTCGGAGCTACTGGGATCCAAAAGCACGTCCCTGGAGCCCTCTGCCGATTCGAACGATCCGGACGACTTCTTTGCGTCGGGTGTCCCTTCAATGACCTCCTCCCTGAGGGTGGCGAGCTCTTCGGATGCGATGACCGCGGATGCGTGTCCGCAGCATTCGACCTCGCACTCGTAAGCACGCTGGAAGGAGGTGCCGATGGTGATGACCCCACGGGGGCCCGGCATCTTCAGCTTCAGGTATGTGTAATTGGGTACGGCCATGAACTTCGCGTAACATGGTCGCCCCAGAATGGCGTGGAAAGTCCCCGGGAATCCCACTACATCGAAGGTGAGGGTCTCAGTCCGGTAATTGGATCGATCCCCAAAAGTGACGGGCAGGTCAATCTGCCCTAGTGGCACAGCTTGCCTTCCTGGCACGACGCCATGGAAAGGTGCTCGGACGGGGCGGAGGCGCGTTCGGTCGACGCCCATCTCGTCGAGCGTCTTGGCGTACATGATGTTGAGGCCGCTGCCCCCATCCATCAGTACCTTGGTGAGCCGCTTTGGACCGACGATCGGGTCGACGACAAGCGGATACCTTCCCGGGTGTGGGATGGCATCCGGATGATCGGTCCGGTCGAAGGTTATGGCGGATTCCGACCACCGGAGATATGCTGGCATAGCCGGTCCTGCGGTATAGACCTCTCGACGTGCGACCTTCTGGCGGCGCCTGGAGTCGTAGGCCGTTGATCCTCCGAAGATCATGAGGGCACTGGTCGGTGTTGGGAAGGTGTCGTCCTTCTCCTCCGTGTCGTTAGTGGTGGGAACAGGCTCCTTCCCCTGCTCCTCCTTGTTCAGACCCCCGGCCAAGTATTTGCGCATAAGGCCGCATTCCTTGTATAGGTGCTTGGCCGGGAAGGCGTGATTTGGGCATGGCCCCTCGAGCATTTTCTCGAAGTGGTTCGGGGTGCCCTCCGCGGGCTTCCGGCCACCTTTGCGGTCGGCAGCGGCCGCGAGTGAGCTGTCGCGCCGTTGCTTCTTATTTTTCCCTTTGGCGGGACGGTTGGAGGCGCCTTCGCTAGCGTCCTCGTCCCGCCTTGTCTTTCCGTCGGAGCGATCAAAGATGGCTCCGACCGCCTCCTCTCCAGAGGCGTGACTGGTGGCGATGTCCAGAAGTTCCTTGGTAGTTCGCGGGCCCCTGCGTCCCAGCTTGTGGACCAGGGATTCGCAGGTCGTTCCGGACAGAAAGGCTCCTATCACGTCGGCGTCGGCGACGTTCGGGAGCTCGTTGCACTGTCGGGAGAAGCGCCGGATGTACCCGCGGAGGGTTTCATCGGCCTTCTGACGGCAGTTCTTGAGGTCCCATGGGTTTCCAGGGCGTTTGTACGTGCCCTGGAAATTACCCACGAAGATCTCAGTCAGATCCGCCCAACTCTGAATAGCATCGGACGGTAGGTGCTCCAGCCATGCTCGTGCCGAGTCGGCCAAGAACAGCGGGAGATTGCGAATAATGAAGTTATCATCACTCGCACCACCGGCCTGACATGCAAGCCGATAGTCTTCGAGCCAAAGCCCGGGATTTGTCTCGCCAGAATATTTGGGAATGTTCGTAGGCGGTCGATACCTTAGAGGGAACGCAGCGTTGAGGATGTGCCGACCAAAGGCCTGAGGGCCTGGCAGGACGGGGCTAGGGCTTCGGTCCTCGTTGCTGTCGTAGCGCCCGCCACGTCGGGGATGATAGCCGCGGCAGCGCTGCTTCTCCCTCGTCGCCGTGGGCACGCCTCCGGGCGTCGATGATGTTGCGTACGTCGCGGCCACGGCCGAGGCGCTGATGTACAGGGACGACGGAGGGCTGCCCGCCGGCTGGCGGTGTTTGGTGTACGGATGCAGTCCTTGGTGGGACGCACTGAGGGTGCGCGCTGGCTGGTGTCCGGTTCGCGTCGTCGAGACAACGAACTTTCCGCCTGCTGCGCGGCTGCACGCTCGAGCAACGTGCGAATCTCCCGATAAGCGCGTCGATCCTCGGACGTCGCGGCCTCCGGGAGGCCATGCAGCAAGGCGGTTGCTGCGGCGATGTTCTGGCTGGCTCGAGTGAAGTGAGGAAAGGCCCCATCGTCGGTGAGGATCCTTTGATGTACGGTGCGGGCTGTGGCGCGCGCGCGCCCCCCGTCTTTGCGGCGTTCAATCTCGCGATTGATGTCCGCGTATTCCCGTGCGAGCCCTTGCCCGGCCTCATTGATCTCTTGCTGACGAGCCCTTAGCTGCTCCATCCTCAGGTGAGATGGGGCTGTCCCATCCTCCCCGGATCTGCCGTCAGGATTGTTTGTAGGGGTGGCCTCTTCCCTGGAGGCGCTTTCGACGTGACCCTCGGGGGTCTGCGTCATGTAGCATTCCCGGGAAGGGTGGTGGCTCCCCCTACTGGAATCTGAGCTGGAGAGCGATACAGGCTCCTCGTTGAGGAGCTCGTAGAGGGTCTCCGTATCCCGCTCAATCGCCCCCACGAACTCGATGTCCGTGGGTGGTTGAACCACACGTAGCGCCAGAAGGCGGCCAGCGGTCGCCGCAACGTTGCGGAGACCGAACGGAAACGCTGTCGGGGCGCTCCATCCGGACCCTTCCGAACACATGGTGGTGTTGTGAGAGGTCTCCTTGGGTGACGAGATTCCCCGGGAGTTGCCCGGTGGGCCCTTAAGCCTGAGACTGGCTGAAGTTGATCGAAGGGGGAGATGGGGCGGCTGAGTGAGTCAGCGCCAGCTCTCCTCCTAGTGTGATGATGAAATCCAGGTCGCCGAAACGCACGTGTGCGCCCGGGGCCCAGGTGATTGCGTGGGTGGCCATCCGAGACCTGATTTGGAACGCGCAGAGCCCCTACCTGGCGCGCCAACTGTCGGTGTTTCGTACAAGCACCGGCAAGTAAATTTATAGTAATGCGCGTTAGGCTCGGATGGTGCGCTAAAGGACACAGAATTTATACTGGTTCGGGCGGAACGTCCCTACGTCCAGTTTGTTGCTGCTTGTGTTATTAGCACCGTAAACAATCTGTAGTAAGGGATACAAACTGCCGAGAGAGGGACTGGTCCCAAGTCTCTGATCGAAGGATTGAAAGGTGGTCAAGAGCTTCGTAGCTGCTTGAATGTGTGTGAATGTGTTCTATTGTTCGGTCCTATTTTTTCCGTCCTATTGTCCTCCTCCTCCTTGATGAAGGATGCGCATCCCCTTTTATAGATGAAGGGGCTAGCTTTACAAGGGTGAGGGCTCCAGGATACATACTCTACCTAGCCTTGTGGCTCATGTCTACCTGGTCAGGTTCCCCATTCTGATGAGTGCGAAGGAAGATAAGTGCTTACGATGTTGTCAATATCTCTGTGGGATGTCAGATCAGTCACAGCATGCTGCCCCCAGGGTATGGGCTGTAGTACAGTGGTTTTGACTTAGGGGCCTCCCCCCAGCCTTGCTCCACACGCCTTCTGGTTCCCATGATTCCTGTTGGGAGAATTCGGGGTCGGGGTCCGGTGTAGCGCCGTGGCCAAGGCTCTCTGACTTGGAGGACCTGAGGGGTCAGGAAGAGGGCCCCCCCCGCTCCCTCGGGTCCACAGCGCGGTGACGGAGTATCCATCGTTCGTGGAGATAGCAAATCCGTTCTTGGAGTGTAGCGGTTGTCGTATATCTTCGTTGGGTTCCGTGTCCCAGAGCTGAAGGCGGCGCCTACAACTCTACAGAGTGAGGTGCACGCACCTGTAATACCTTTTGGGCTCTGCGGCGCCCGGAAGGGTCTAAAGCATCAGTCCTGTCGTTCCCTGGCAGTTCTTTTCCTGTCAGGGCGCAGGGTATGGTCGTTGGAGCCATGGTTGACCCGAACGTCTTGTCTCGTCCTGTACCCATCGTTATGAGGGATAGATATCGATCAGGGCGAGGCTTGTTCTGGGCCGTCGGGTGAGACGGAGGCCAGTCCCTATCTCTTGGGCGAGACTAACCCTATCCCTCCGGGATCGGGCGAGGCGGAATCTATCCCTTAGCCTTCGGGCGAGACCGAGCCCGCCCTATAGGCGTCGGGCGAGACGGAGATTAGCCTTGAGCCTTTGGGGCGAGGCAGGGTTATCCCACAAAGGCGTCGGGTGAGGCTGACCCCACCCCTCCGGGATCGGGCGAGACGGAACTCATCCCTCAGCCCTCGGGCGAGACCGAGCCCGTCCTCAAGGCGTCGGGCGAGACGGAGTTTATCCCTCGGCCCTCGGGCGAGACCGAGCCCGTCCCAAAGGTGTCGGGCAAGGCGGAACCGAACTCCTGTCATTCGAACAAGGGATGATATGGCGCCCTTATGCGTCCAGAAGTTTTTTACATTTGGTGGTTATCGGTTCCATCCCCTGGGGTACCCTGGTATTAGGTCCCCGACACATACTACTTCTCAGTGGAATACAAGCAACAAGAACAAGGAATGAAAGTATAAAAGTACTACCAAAATGTTATAGCATACATAGGGAGAGAGACATACTCTGGGTCCATGTAACCAGTCGTGCTAGCTGCCGTGGCTGAAATGTGAGTATGGCCATCGCTAATATATGTTTTGCTAAGTCCCAAGTCTGCTATTTTAGCTTGCAGATTCTGACCCAACAGTATATTGCTGCTCTTCACATCCCGGTGAATTATTGGCGGGCTGCATCCTTTGTGCAGATAATCCAGACCTACAACAGGAATAATGCCAGGAGATGAAAATGGAAAAGAGGAACAAATGGCAGATTTGCTTAAAAGAAATGAGTTGGCTATATGTGTAATTCATTGGAGCATACCTTGTGCAGCTTCGAGCACTATCCGTACACGTGTTCCCTAGTTCAAGGTTTCAGCAGCAGCATTTTTACCTTCATTGTATTAACAGAGCACAAATGTGTTAACAACTTCATATGTCAAGTTCAGAAGATACTACATGTCAGTATTAGGGATACCCGAAGAAGAGATCTGAGGACCGCGGACGACAACTCGCCTAGATAATCAAGGACGCATTTCAGTCTCGACCGACCTCGAAGGGACGGTTTCCGGCTCGCCAGACCCCTCGAGCACAGCCCCGTGTCGCCTGACCCCGAGGGTGCGGGAGCCGTCTCACCTGACCCTGAGGGCACGGGCTCCATCTCACCCGACCCCTCAAGCGCGGGGTCTATACCACCCCCAACCACTACGGGTCCAAGCGTGTAGGACTGGGTAAAGCCTCTAATACCAAAAGGGGCGCAGGCATGCCTTGACGTGACCCATGGCCACAACAGGCCACCCCGGGGGTTCGCATCACCAACAGTGACGGGTGCGTGGGCGCTGTGCTGCCTAATCCCCGTACGGCTGCTGACAGGCACATTGGTTCACCACGCTGTCCACCGGGACGGGATGGAATGCCACGACCAGCTGATGACATCGAGGCATGGCACCAGTGGTGAACAGGAGCCCGGCGTGGAGCTGTCCCCCTCACCATCTACAGCATCGCCGAGACTCGCATGAAGGAGAAGAAGGACGCGGTGGTCCCAGAGGGCTTCTTCTCCTGGATTTTCTCCCTCTTTCTCTGTCTCCCTCTTCCCTTTTTTCTGATGTAACCTGCATCTTCCTCTTCTTCTATAAAAGGGGGGAACACAACGCAACACGCGAGGGAGATAGGCACGAGCACACGGCTGAGCAGCTGAACAAACTCTCAGCACTTCTCAATCCTTCCACCAAGAGACCTGGGATCCGCTCCCTCTCTCGCCCATCTGTAACCCCTACTACAGATAGTGTCGGTAACACGAGCAGCAGCAGACTGGACGTTGGAATGTTCTGCCCGAACTAGTATAATCCTTGTGTCATCCGAGCACATCATCCGGGCCAGACACGTAAACTAGAAATTTACTAGCCGGTGATCCAAAACACCAACAGTTAATGCGCCAGGTAGGGGTTTTTTGTGCGTGTCGACGTCCACATCTGGCCTCGGATGGCTAGTCACGGCGTCAAGTGGGTCCCGGGCGCGCACGTGCGTTTCAGGAGCCTGGACTTCATCGTCACGACGGAGGGAGAGTTGGCATAGGCTCCCACCGCCGTCCAGCCTCTCCACTCCGTTGACCTCGACGCCATCGTCGAGACGCTTGAGGAGCTGCAGCTGCACGCGCCGGAGGCCCTTGTCCCTAGGAGCGACTGGCTCCTCGGCTTTGACTACAGGAGGCTAGAACATCAACTCGACGCCTTCCTAGGACCCTGACCATCTAGAGAGGACCTGCGTTGCCTTACTTTCTCCTTCGCCAACGTCATGATGTAACTCGCTGGAGGGGAACCGCTCTCCTCGGAACACCTCACCTGGGGCGTCCCGATAGCGTTCCCGTTCGGTCTGCGCAATGCTGCAGGGACCGTTGGCCACCTCGTGGTGCAGTGCATGCACCCATCCCCTACGAACGATGAGTTTGTAGGGATGACCGAATATGTCGTGGAATCTTTCCACGACCTTCTCACGGGAGATTCAAAGTCGCTCTCTGACTCTGACTCCAGCAAGGGGAGCCATCACCCTCACGAGAATGTTTTATGGCAAGTACCCCTAAGGGACACGTCGAAATCTTCCACAAGGGAGGGGCTACCCCACCAAACGACCTTGATGATGGGGTCAAGGAAGATGCAGGGGCCCTTCCTCGCATACAGGTGGAACAGCTAAGGGCACGACACCAGGAGCTCAAGGATGCACGACTCCAACTCGAGCAAGAGCGCGTAGAGCTCGAGTGAGAGATCGAGCTCTGCGGAGACGGTGGGTGTGCTCGCGCCATGGCCCACGATGTGAATCGGAGAATCATCGAAGACGATGAAGCCCTCCCACACTTCACCCGACGAGCCAGAACATCGCTGCCGCGGCAGCCTTGCTCCGAGGGCTCCCAGAGCCCACGAGACCCAAGGATCATCGAACCCATCGTGAGATCCGTACGCTGCTCAAGCGCGCGGCGGTGCAGCAGGCAGAGAGCTCGCTATCTCAGCAACGCGAGCTCGACGCCAGTCTGCGCGCGCCCTCAGGATGACATGTCAGGGATGTGTCTATCCACCAGGCGCTGCTCGCGTGGCGGGATGCACGCCGTGACCCAGTGCATGAGTGTCTCGGCCTCCACCGTGACACATGTAACACCTTGGATGCCCATAGGCGTGGATGAAGCGATGAAAGAGAGGAAGCCGGCCATGGTTACCACCCTCATCGTGGTGAACGATACGACAACGGTGAGGACCAGAGCTCGAGGCCCGACCTGCCAAGACCTTAGGCCTTTGGCCAACACATCCTCAACGCCGCCTTCCCACCGCGATACCGAAATACTCTGGGGAAACAAACTCCGGACTGTGGCTCGAGGATTACCAACTTGCTTGCCAAGCCAGTGGAGTGGATAGTGATAGTTTCATTATCCACAACCTCCCATTGTTTCTGGCCGATTCGGCGCGAACGTCGTTGGAGCACCTTCCACCTAACCGGATTCAAAGTTGGGCGGACCTAAAGGATATTTTCCTAGGAAACTTCTAGGGCACCTACACACGTCTTGGGAACCCATGGGATCTCAAAAACTGCCGATAGAAGTCTGGGGAAACTCTTCGTAAGTACTTCCGGTGCTTCTCCCGACAGTGCAATGAGCTGCCCGACGTCGTCGACACCGACGTTATAGGAGCCATGAAGAATGGTGTGTAGCTGGTGGCTTGGCTAGGGGTCATCCTCAGGCTTTGGAGCATCGTGGGAAGCTCAGCGACCCATCGTCCACCAAACTTGTTCAACCGGTTGAAGATCCTAGGCTTGAAGCCCTGTAGGACCATGCCGTTTGCACGCTTGACCTACCCATTCATGCAGGGGTGCGCTACGACAGCCCAATCAACGTAGATGTGGTATTCATCATAGAATCGGAGGAACTTCTTTCTGGTGAACTGCGTGCTGTTGTCCATGATGATGGAGTTCGGGACTCCAAAGTGATGGACGATGTCAAGGAAGAATAGCATGGCTTGCTCGGACTTGATCATGGAGATCGGTCGAGCCTCTATCCACTTTGTAAACTTGTCTATGGTGACAAGCAAGTGGGTGTAGCCCTCGGGCACCCTTTTGAGAGGTCCAACTAGATCGAGCCCCTAGACCATGAACGGCCATGTGATAGGGATCGTCTAGAGTGCTTAGGCCGGTAGGTGAGTCTACCGAGCATAGTACTGACACCCTTTGCAGGTGCGCACCACCTGCTCAGCATCGGCTACTGCGGTTAGCCAGTAGAAGCCTTGTCGGAACATGTTTCTGACTAGGGTTCTAGGTGCAGCATAGTGACCATAGACCCCACCATGGATATCGCTCAGCAAACGCTTCCCCTGTTCGATGGGGATGCAACGCTGCAGGACCCCGGTGTGGCTTCACTTGTAGAGTTCACCCTCAACAAGGACAAAGGACTTGGCGTGACGCGTGAGCCGTCGAGCCTCTATCTTGTCCGTCGACAACGCCTCATGGAAGAGGTAGTTGAGGTAGAGCATCCTCTAGTCGACCAGAGGGTCGAGCTCTATCACTGGGTCCTCTTCGAGCTCCATGACTTTAGGGTCGGATGGAGCTGATGGTTGGTCAGCCCCTGAGCCCTGGGTGGGTGGCCCATCACTGGCTTGTTCCAACCCCTCATAGCGAACTGAGGGCTTGTGCAGATCGCTGGCGAAGACGGCCGTTGGCACCGGCTCTCGACCGGACGCCGCTTTTGCCCGCGCGTCAACCGCCTCATTGAGATGCCTCGGAATGTGGTTGAGCTAGAGGCCATCGAACTTGTCCTTCAACTAGCAGACTTCTCGATAATATGCAGTCATCTTAGCATTGTGGTAGCTTGACTCCTTCATGACTTGGTCGATGACCAGCTGGGAGTCACCCCCGGACATCGAGGTGTTGGATACCTTACTCGATGGCGATGTGTGGGCCGTTGATGAGCACCTCATATTTGGCCACATTATTGGAGGAGGGGAAATGGATGCAAACCATGTACCTCATGTGTACCCCGAGGGGCATAATGAAAACCAGCCCCGTGTCGACGCCTTTCTTCATAAGTGATCCATCGAAGTACATCATCCAATACTCATGGTCGACGATCGCCGATGGCATTTGGACCTCGGTCCACTCTGCAATGAAATCAGTCAACACTTGGGACTTGATGGCCGTCCAGGAGGCATACACAATGCCCTAACCCATCAACTAGAGTGCCCACTTCATGATTCTTCCTGTGGCATCCTAGTTTTGGACGACCTCACCAAGGGGGAAGGACATCACGACCGTCACCGAATGTGACTCAAAGTAGTGGCATAGCTTCCTCTTGGCGATGAGGATGGTGTCTAGGAGCTTCTGGATTTGGGGGTAGCAGGTCTTAGAATTAGATAGGACCTCACCAATGAAGTACACAGGGCGCTATACTCTGAGGGTGTGCCGCTCTTCTTCTCGCTCCACTACTAGGGCGGTGCTGACCACTTGTATGGTGGCCACAATATAGAGCAGAAGGGGTTCTCCATCGATCAGAGGAACTAGGATCGGGGCCTTTGTCAGAAGCTGCTTGACCGTGTCAAGTGCCTCTTGGGCCTTGGACGTCCATTCGAAGCGGTCGGCCTTCTTCAGAAGTCGATAGAGGGGGAGACCTTGTTCGCCGAGGCGCGAGATGAAGCGGTTAAGCACGGCGAGGCACCCTATAACTCATTGTACCCCCTTCATGTTTTGAATCAGGCCCATCCTTGTGATGGCTGAGATCTTCTTTGGGTTGGCTTCAATGCCATACTCGGAGATGATGAAACCAAGCAGCATGCCCCTTGGGACCCCAAAAACGCACTTCTCAGGGTTGAGCTTAATGTCATTTGCTTGGAGTTTTGCGAAGGTCTACTCAAGGTTAGATACAAGCTGGTCAGCCCATTTGGACTTAACCATGATGTCATCCACGTAGGCCTCAATGGTTCACCCGATGAAGTCCCCAAAACACTTGAGCATACAATGCTGGTACATAGCCCTAGCATTCTTCAGATCGAACAACATTGTGACATAGTGGAACGATCCAAAGGGGGTGATGAAAGATGTCATGAGTTGGTCGGACTCTTTCATCATGATTTGATAATACCCAAAGTACACATCAAGGAAGCAAAGGGTTCTGCACCCTGAGGTAGAGTCGACTATTTGGTCTATGCGCGGCAAAGGAAATGGATCCTTTGGGCATGCTTTGTTGAGACCCATGTAGTCAACACACATCCTCCATTTCCCACTCTTCTTTCATACAAGAACAAGATTGGCTAACCACTTAGGGTGGTGCTCTTCCTTGATGAACCTGGCTGCCGAAAGCCTCATGATCTCCTTGCTGATGGCCCTGCATTTCCCCTCATCAAAATGACGCAGGTGTTGCTTCACCGGCTTGGAGCCTGGCTAGATCTTCAAGGCATGCTCAGTGACTTCCCTCGGAATGCCCGGCATGTCTGAGGGTTTCCATGCAAAGATGTCTCTAATAGCGCGGAGGAAGCCAACGAGCGCACTTTCCTATTTGGAGGGAAGTGTGGTGCCAATGCGCACCACTTTGCCCTCAGGGCTGCTGGGGTCTATGAGGACCTCCTTGGCTCCCTCCACTGGCTCAAGCTCCTTTGTGATGGCCGTGAGCTCTTTGGAGGCAACGATTGCCATGGCATGATCGCAGCACTCGACCTCGCACTCATAGGCACGTTGGAAGAAGGTGCCGATGGTGATGACCCCACCTGGGCCCATCATCTTTAGCTTTAGGTAGGTGTAGTTGGGGATGGCCATGAACTTCACGTAGCATGGTCATCCTAGGATGGTGTGGTAGGTTCCGTGGAACCCAACCACTTCGAAGGTGAGGGTCTCCGTCCTATAGTTGGATGGACCCCAAAGGTGATGGGTAGATCAATCTGCCCAAGTGGCATGGCCTACTTTCCAGGCATGATGCTATGGAAAGGTGCTCTAGTCAATCGGATGCGTGCTCGGTCGATGCCCATAGCATCAAGCATCTCAGCGTACATGATGTTGAGGCCATTGCCTCCATCTATTAGTACCTTGGTGAGCTGCTTTGTGCCGATGATTGGGTCGACCATGAGTGGGTATCTCACCGGTTGTGGGACACTCTCCGGGTGGTCAGTCTGATCGAAGGTTATGGTGGACTCTAACCATCGAAGGAAGGTAGGCGCAGCTAGCTCGGCCATGTAGACCTCGAGGCGCGCGAGCTTTTGACGACGCTTGGAGTCATAAGATGCTAGTCCTCGGAAGATCATGAGGCAGCCATCTAGCATTGGAAAGCCGCCGTCCTTCCCCTTGGCATCGTCTGTGGTTGGGTCGAGGTCCTTCTCGTGCTCCCTTTTGTTGGAGCCTTCAGACAAGAACCGCTTCATAAGGCCACAGTCCTTATACAGATGCTTGATAGGGAAGGCATGGTTCAGGCATGGCTCCTCAAGTAGCCTCTCAAAGTGGTTCGGGGTGCCCTCCACAGGCTTCTGACCCCCCTATGGCCAGTGATGGCCACGAGCGAGCCCTCGCGTCGTTGCTTGTTCTTCTTCTTGATGGGATGGTTGGAGGCACCTTCATCAGTGTCCTCATCCCACTTTGCCTTGCCTTTAAGGCGATCAAAGATCGCTCTGACCGCCTCCTCACTTGAGGCATGGCTAGTGGTGATGTTGAGGAGCTACTTAGTGGGTTGTAGGCCCTTATGTCCTAGCTTGTGGACCAGGGATTCGTAGGCGGTCCTAGATTGGAAAGCTCCTATAATGTCGGCGTTGGCAACGTTAGGCAGCTCATTGCACTACTGGGAGAAGTGTTAGATGTACCCATGGAGGGTTTCTCTGGTCTTCTATCGGCAGTTCTTGAGATCCCATGGGTTCCTAGAGCGCTTGTACATGCCCTGGAAGTTCCCCATGAAGATCTCTTTTAGGTCTGCCCAACTTTGGACTCTATTGGGCGGAAGGTGTTCCAACCATGTTCACGTCGAGTCAGCCAGGAACAATGGAAGGTTGAGTATAATGAAATCATCATTATCTGCTCCACCGGCTTGGCAGACAAGCCGATAATCCTTGAGCCACAGTCCGGGGTTCATTTCCCTGGAGTATTTTGAGATGTTGGTTGGTGGTTGGTACCTCAGCGGGAAGGCGGTGTTGAGGATGTGTCAGCCAAAGGCCTAAGGCCCCGATAGGCTAGGGCTCGGGCTTTGGTCCTCGCTGCTCTCATAGCATCCGCCACAATGAGGGTGATAGCCATAGCTAGCTCCCTTTCTTAGATCATCGCGGGTATGTCTGTGGGCATTGATGGTGTCGCATGGGTCACAGTTGCGGCCGAGACGCTCATGCACCGGGACCATAGTGCACTGCCTACCGCCTTGTGGCGCCTGGTGGACTGACACGTCCTTGTTGGGTTGCCCTGAGGGCATGCGCTGGCTGGCGTCGAGCTCACATCATTAAGACAATGAGCTTTTGGCTTGCTACACTGCTGCACGCTCGAGTAGCATGCGAATCTCATGATGGGCCTGTTGATCCTCGGGCATTGCAGGCCTTGAAAGCCCCTAGAGCAAGGCCACCGCAGTAGCGATGTTTTGGCTCACCCGGGCGAAGTGTGGGAGGGCTTCATCATCCGCGATGATCCTCCGGTTCACGTCATGGGCCATAGCACGCGCGCCCATCATCTCCGTGGCACTTGATCTCCCAATCGATCTCCGCATGTTCCTGCTCGAGCTGGAGTTATGCTTCCTTGAGCTCTAGGTGCTAGGGCTTTAGTTGCTTCACCCGCAGGTGGGGTGGGGCCCCTGTCTCCCCCTCGACCTCATCGTTGAGGTCATTCATCGGGGTTGGCTCCTCTTTGTGGATGCTTTTGACATGTTCCTCAGGGGTACCTACCATGAAACACTCATGAGAGGGGTGATGACTCCCCCTACTAGAGTCAGAGCCAGAGGGCGACTCCGATTCTCCCACGAGGAGCTCATGGAAAGACTCAACGACATATTCGATCATCCCCATGAACCCATTATTCATGGGGGATGAAGGCGTGCATTGCGCCACAGGGTCGCCATCGGTCTCTGTGGCATTGTGGAGACCAAACGGGAGCACTGTTGGGGCACTCCGAATGAGGTATTCTAGAGAGAGTGGCTCCCCTCTGGCAAGCTGCGCTATGACGTTGGTGAATGAGAAGGTGAGGTGACGCAGGTCCTCTCGGGATGGCTGAGGTCCTAGGAAGGTGCTGAGCTGGCACTCTGACCTCCCATAGTCGAAGTTGAGGAGCTGGTTGCTTCTAGGGGCATGGGCCTTTGGTGTGTGCAGCTAGAGCTCCTCAAGTGCCTCGGTGATTGCGTCGAGGCCGGTAGAGTGGAGATGATGGATGGTGGCGGGAGCCATTGACAACTCTCCCTCCACCATGATGATGAAGTCTAGGTCCCCGAAGTGCACATGTGCACCCGGGACCTAGCTTAGGTTTTGACTTGCCATCCGAGGCCTGGTGTGGATGTCGAGGCGTGCAAAAGGCCCCTACCTAGCACACCAACTATCGGTGTTTTGAGTTGGCACCAACAAGTAAATTTCTAATATTACGTGTCTGGCCTGGATGGTGTGCTAAGAGGACATGAGGTTTATACTAGTTCAGGCAGAATATCCCTACATCCAGTTCGTTGCTGCTGCTCATGTTACTAGCACTGAAAGTTCGTAGTAGGGGTTATAAATGGTTGAGAGAGGAACTGGTCCCAAGTCTCTAGTGGTGTGTTGCGGTGAGTTCTGATTCAAGTTGAGTTCAGATGTCCCTTGTGGGACGCCCTACTTTCCCTTTTATAGGCCAAGGGAGAGCATGGGTTATAGTGGGAGAAGAGAAGAGAACGAGTGGAAGAAGTCCTTTGGGATCACCGGGTCCTTCTTCTCCTTTATGTGGGTCCCACAGACCCTATAGATGTCAACAGGGATAGCTTCTCATTGTGGCACTATCTGTCACTAATGCCATGTGCAGGCGTCGTCTGCCGGTCACGGCTGTAAGGTCAAGATGGCGACTAGAGGGGGTGAATAGTTGTTTTTAAAACTTAATTGCTTGGCTAACCGAAACAAGTGTGGAATTAAATCTATCGGTCTAGCCAAGACTATACCCCTCTATCTATATTCACAAGCACCTTATAGAGATCCTAATTATGCAACAAAGGTGCTGGGCTAGCTAGAGCTCACCTAACAAATTCTAAATGCAAGGTCACACAAACCTATTCCACTAGTACTTCAAGCAACAAGGGAGCTCCTTCACATGCTAGTAAGCAAAAACACAAAGCCACTTAAGCTCACTAGCAATGCTCAATTACAAGGCAACCAATGCCAAATTAGAGAGCACAATTACTTAGCTACACAAACTAAGCATTGTGACTAACAAGGTTACACAAACCAAATTAGCCATGCAAGGGAGCTACTTCTATTATACACAAGCAAGAAGGTAACTAGTGAGCTACAAAAGCTAACTAATTGTAAGAGCAACTACACAAGCACAATGTATATGAAAGTAATTACAAGCTTGTGTAAGGGGATTGCAAACCAATGGGAAGAACAAAGTTGACATGGTGATTTTTCTCACGAGGTTCACGTGCTTGCCAACATGCTAGTCTCCATTGTGTCAACCGCTCACTTGGTGGTTCAATGGCTAATTGGCATCACCTGCCAAGCCCGCATGTCGGGCACCGCAAGAACCTACCCTAAAAGTGAGGGTAGCTTAATAACACGCTCAACTAGAGTTGCTCTTCATAGCTCCCACAGGGCGAGCACAATGCCCTCACAAAGCTCTTCTCTGGAGCACCACACAAGCTTCTTGTGGGCTTTGACAGAGACCACCACCAAGCCATCTAGGAGGTGGCAATCTCTAAGAGTAACAAGCACCACCAGCTTGCAAGACGACCACCTAGTGCCACTCGATGCAACCTCATGATGCAATCGCACTAGAATCGCTCTCTCACACAATCGGATGATCACTATTAAGCATATGTGAGATGGAGGGCTCCCAAGCACTCACAAGCATGGACACAAAGTCCCCTAAGGTGCTTAGCCTAAGCCATGGCTGATACCACCTTCTATTTATAGCTCCACGGGCTAAACTAGCCGTTACCCCTTCACTGGGCAAATTTTAGGACGACCGGACGCGCAGGTCATTTGCACCGGATGTGTCTAGTGGTGACCGGTCGTGTCCAGTCACCTACGTTTGGTCGCTACCTGACCACCATGTGTCCCATTCAAACTAGCTATTGCCCCCAATGGCTCTCTCTAACATGTCACATCGGGCGCGCTGTTCGAAATGACCGGACACTGAGCCGCAGTGTCTAGTCGAGTCCAATAAGCTCCTAGGGTCGATCGGACACATCCGGTCACACTAGACTAGATGCTACTAGCATCCGGTCAATTATAGCGCTAAAACCTGAGACTTCTGAGTCATACCGAACACGTCCGGTATGGCAACCGGATGCGTCCGGTCGCAGCGTCCGGTCACTGTCTGCGATCCTGCCTTGGTCTATGTCTCTTTGACTGGACAATGAACAGTAACTCCTCAGCATTTGGTCACTCCATGATCTAGAGTCCGGTCACTTTCACTTAGTCGCTCACCTTAGGTCAAAATATCAAACACGTCCAGTAGCCACACTAGACGCGTCCGGTCACTCCTGTCAGACTACCCGAAGTCTAGATAACGTACCGGACGTGTCCGGTATCCACACCGGACACATTTGGTCACTCTATGACTAGCGTGACTAACTCCTTTTCTTCACCAACTTCTTCTCCTTTGCAAATGTGCCAATACCACCAAGTGTACACCACCATGTGTATGTGTGTTAGCATTTTCACAAAACATTTTCCAAAGGATTAGCCACTCAACTTGCCACGCCACTCGATCCTAGCGATGATGCAAAGTTAGATTACTCAAGTGGCACTAGATGACCGATATGCAAACAAGTTTGCCCCTCTTAATAGTACGGCCATCACTCCTAAACCCGGTTATCAACTTCTCTACACACCTATGATCGGTGAAATGAAATGCCCTAGGTTATACCTTTGCCTTGTGCATTTCATTCCATCTCCTCCAATGTCGATGCAACACATGCACCAACATGATCAACAATGATATGATCCACTTCATATCATCACGTGATCATATTGGTTCATCGATCTTGACTTCACTTTCTTTTCACTATTGCCTTCATCCATCAGCGCCAAGTCTTGCTCAAGCTTCACCGCCATGTGGTCCATCGCTCCAAAGCCTCTGACTTGCCCTTCACGCTTGTAACTGGTCGATCAAGCCATGTCATGTCTCATGTGCAATAAGCTCCTTCATCATCACATGTGTGAGCTTTACAACATCTCCAAGCCATTTTTACCTTCATAGCATATGTTGCTCACACACATGTACCTATGGGCTAATCACCTATGTATCTCACATAAACACAATTAGTCCACCTAGGTTGTCACTCAATTACCAAAAACACACAAGGACCTTTCAATGGCGCTCCACTCCGTCCTAGCGGACGCCGTGGTGAACTGACGCGCCCGTTAGTGTTCATACGTGGGTTAGGCAGAACAGCACTGGTACGCCCGACGCTGTTCTTGATGTGACCCCCAAGTATGACCCGTTGTAGGTCACAGGCTACATCAAGGTGTGCTAGTCTCTTCCCTAGCGTCAGAGCTTTGACCCAGGGCCATACGCTTGGACCTAGAGTGGTTGGTGGCGGTATGGGTCTCTATTGGGTGAGGCAGAGCCTCTGGCCTTAGAGTTAGGTGAGGCAGAGTTCCTCCCTAGAGGTTGGGCGAGGCGGAGCCCAAATCCAAGGGTTGGGCAAGGCAGAGCTAGCCCTTAGAGGTCAGGCAAGGCGGAGCCCATGGCCTTGGTGTCGGGCGAGATGGAGCCCATCCCAAGAGGTTGGGCGAGGTGGAGCACAGACCCTAGGGTCAGGCGAGGCAAAGCGTGGACCTAGAGGTCGAGCAAGGAAGAGCGCAAACCTCAGAGGTTAGGTGAAGCAGAGCCATGCCCTTAGAGGCCAAGCAAGGCAGAGCGTGGATCCTAGGGTCGGGTGAGGCGGAGTGCGGACCCAGAGGTCAGGCCAAGCAGAGCATGAACCTCAGAGGTTGGGAGAAGCGAAGCCCTACCCTTAGAGGTCAGGCGAGGCAGAGCCATCCCTTAGAGGTCAAGCAAGGTGGAGCCAGCCCTCAATAGTCGGGCAAGGCGGAGCCCTACCCTCAGAGGCCAGGCAAGGCTGAGCCCTGCCCTCAAAGGCCGGGCGAGGCGGAGCTAGCCCTCGAAGGTCGGGCAAGGCAGAACTAGCCCTCAGAGGCCAAGCAAGGTGGAGCTAGCCCTCAGAGGTTGGGCGAGGCAGAGCCCTGCCCTTAGGGGTTGGGCAAGGTGGAGCCAGCCTTAGGGTCAGCAAGAGCTATAGTAGCGCTCTTGACCGCTCGGATGAATCAACGTTGATAGTTATAGCTCCTCCTCTTTGGGTACCCTACTATTGGTCCTCGGTAGTAGCCCCTGAGCCTGCAAAGGAGTAGAATACTCCTTCAGAGTTTTTTCTAAATGGGAAAACTCTTAGGGCCCTAGCCTTCTTTTATCACCCATGGCATGTCCTGGGGATGGTGATTCCCTCTCGTCAAGGTCGGACCCTTCACGGGTATGGCTGTGAGATTTGGTGGGTTGTTAGTTCGCTAGCTCAAGTGGGGTCTTGACATCCCATTTGTGGGGATCCGGTCAGGGCCAACTTGGTGATCGACTCTAGTTTCTTAGCGGTCGATCTATATAGTACCCGGGTCCATTCGACCGGTCCCGAGGGCTATGTGCCTTTCTTCGAGGAAAAACCACAGATCGTAACCGGTCGAGACTCAAACATGAGCCGAGATGTTGGTGGCGCTTGTGCGCCTAGGTGCTGGCCGCTTATGGGCCCATCCCTTCCATCCCTTATTCTAAGGGTGCCCGGAGTGGTTGTTGAACTCGTCTATGGGCCAACATTCTAACTCCTGGGCCCAGGCAGGCTATGGAGGTGTTTTTTATCAGTATTCCTCTTATTTGCGATGAGTCATGGCCTCCTCGGAGAGGTAAAACATTAAGCGAGTTTTCTAAGGGGATGGATAGAGATTGCGTGCACACTTCCTGTGGCGAGATGTTGTGGTAGATCATGGTAGGCATGGAGATCTAGGTAGGCGGTTGGTTTCCTCGCACCTGTCGCCCCTATAAAACCAAAGGGTTTGCCCCCCGGGTTTCATACCTTGCATCCTTGCCTCCGCAACCATGATCGTCGCCTCCAATCGCTTAGGTCTCTAGCCTTCACATCTCCACCATCATTGAGCCTGCATCCATCTACCCCCACCTCCAATGGATCCATGGTGCTACTTTGACATCACCTTCCAGTGCATGGAAGGTCTTGTCCATCACAGTCTTCTCCGTGCGCGGAGCTCGGGTGAGGAGTGGCTACTGCTCGGCGAGGAGGATCTTTCGTCACCGCTCGACATCTATGTGCTGTCATTCGCCCACTTCCATGAGCATGGGTTCACAACCCCTACCCATAGATTTCTTCGGGGGCTACTAAACTACTACAAGATCGAGCTACAGCACCTCAATCCTAATGGGATCTAGCATATGGTGGCATTCATAACCCTGTGCAAGGGATTCCTAGGGATCAGTCCCCACTTTGACTTGTGGAGGTATTTCTTCGCCGTCACCCTTCAGAAGAAGATGAAGAAGAGCGATAGGCAGGAGCTGCACACACCGATGGGGTGCACCAGCATCCACCTCCAGAACAATCGGGTCTGGGAGTACCCGTTGATGCGGCTATCAACGTCCAATAATGGGTGGCATTCGTAGTGGTTCTACCTTAAGAATGACGCCACTGCCCCTCTACCAGAGTTCACTGGGCGCATGATCGAAGAGACCCCAGAGTCGTGGAGGAAGTGGGGTGTCTTGGAGAAGGACAAGAAGAAGATCTAGGACCACCTCGCCGCCATCCACATCCTGAAGGAGAGCGGCCTGAAGGGGTCAGGCGTTATTGAGGCCTACCATGCGAGGAGGGTGGTGCCGTTGATGATGCGTGCTCTCCCACTGTATGTGATGGTGCCCAAGACATCATTCGACGGGACGATGCTTGCTGAGGGAGCGCTCCCCTGTTCCGAGGTCGCGCAATGCATTAAAGAGGTGATGGAGCCTTCATGGGACGACGTGGGCACCCCCTTGATTTTGTCTACCCAGGACATCCTCCGATGCGGTTGGAACCAGGCCATGTTGTCTTCATAAGTTTCCCCTCCTCATACCTCCTCTTCAACTAATTTCCCACCCTCTTGATACTAACTTTGAGAGGGACAGGACCAGCCGAGGGACCTCATCTTCACGGATCACCTAGTGGCGTTGCTGAGTGATTCATCCGTGAGGGCAGTGAATCATGCCAAGGGCAAGCGGCTGAGGAAGGTGAAGGAGGACAAGCAGAAGAATAAGCAGTGGAAGCTGCAGGAGCGGGAGCGAGGGGAGGACACCGACAGCGACGATGATGATGATGATGATGGAGACAACGATGAGGTAGTTGATGACATCGAGTGGGATGACCTAGAGAACAAGGAAGTGTTGATAGGTACCGGTTCATCCTTGTTGGAGTCGACACCCTTCCCATTCCATAGAGGGGAGGGCACGTCCAGGGAGCCAGCGGAGATGGGCCATACCATCATCCTACCCTAGGAGCCAACAGGGGTGGACTGCTCTTCCACCACACCCAAGGGGCCAGCAGAGGTGGGTGGCTCTGCCATCGCGCCCCAAGGTCCAAGGGGAGCGAGCCCCCCTGCCTAGGAGCAGGGGCAGGCTCAAAATGGCCTCGGCCCAATGAGACAGAGCAGAGGTCGGGGGCATCACCCCCAAATGAATCTACCACCCAATGGCGCTGAGGTGAGTCATCAGCTCCTCTGTTTTTCCCTATTTTGGTCGGATTTTATCGTGACTTATGCTTTTCATCTCTTGCAGCGTTGGGAGGCAGCGTAATCCTTTGGCGCTGGCACCAAAGAAGAGTGTTTCCCTTCAACCGAGGTGGTAGCCATCGGCTGGCGTCGCTCCCATTTCGGGTGGGAGCGGCGCTAGTGTGACTGCTTCGCCGGCCAGTTAGGCACCGCCCATGGTGGTGCCTGTGCCCTTGGTGGGACTAGAGGACGCTGGGGCTTAAGGGATGCCTTTAGAGGTCTTGAAATAGCCAACAATGGCGGCGATACTACTGCTGATGATGGGGCGGATGATGCTACCGACCATGCTCGTGGTGCCGACCATGGCGGGCGCGACGTAGTCGGTCAGGACCCCACCAACACCGGCGGAGGTGGCGGCAGCTGTGACAGGTGGGTTATAGCTGGGCGCTATCATGGCAGAGCCTAAGGAACTAGCATGACCTACACCATCGGCGGCCTAGGTGACAGCGTCTAGCATGGATCAGATAGAGGGGGACATGGCTAGGGGTCCCTAGAGGTCGTGGTGCTTGGAGAGTAGTCAGCGTCCATACCGCTGACCCCTTTCGGTGTCGGAGGGAGTGTCTTGGTGGGGATGTCATAGTGAGGAGGGTCAACGTCGATCGAAGCTGGTGGGGAGCCATCCCTAGCCCTAACGTCGGTGGATAGCGATTCGCCTACATGGAGCGAGCCCCTGTTCTGGTGGGTGAGTCCGGAGGATCCGACGTTGACACTCTTTGCTCTCGATGACACCACAGAGAGCATGGAGCAGGAGAGCCTCAACATGGGGATCACGTCCATGCTTGAAGCCCTAGACCACGCCCGAGGTGCCTTGCACGACGTTGTCATGCCTTCCGACTGGTATTTGCTTGATCCTATTTCTCACCCTTTTCTTTCTCAATATATTTTTGTATTTTGACCATCATTGCTCGTAGCCGGGGGAAGTCATCAACTCCTTCATGAGCAGAAGGAAACCTAGGATTGCCTCATTGAGGAGGTGTGGCAACATGGGGAGGTGACCACTCAGCTTGTTGCCGCCCAACAGAGGGTGGTCGAGTAGACTCCCCTTGTCGAGGAGGTAGATAGTCTTCGGTCGTGGGTGGTCGAGGCCCATCATCATGCTGACGAGGCTAAGAGGGCGTTCGAGGCCCTATTAGCGAGATCACGGAGGGACGATGAGGAGGCCACCAAGGTCAGGAAGGAGCGGGACAAGCTACTCTAGAAGGACGCTGAGACTCACCAGCGGATCCTCAACCTTCTGGCCAAGGTTAAGAAGGAATGGGAGCTAAAGCTGGGAGCTGAGGAGAAGCTCGCGGCCTTGGAGAAGAGGGCAAGTCTGGATGCCATGGTGGTCGACTGGCTGTGCAAGGAGCGGGATGAGCTGCTCCAAACCACAGAGATCTCCGCTCGGAGTGTGTCGCACCCAATTTTGCATAGCAAAACCAAGTACTCATATATGTGCGCCCAGGATGTCCAAACACACACATATATCACAAATTGTAATAGCATCAAAGTAAAGTACTTATTACAATGCATATCTCATCACAATGTTAATATAAAGTTTGCTCAATGGCAATATTACTACATACACAGTGAAAAAACTAGCCCAATCTACCATAGGGACTCCAACTGGTGAACATCTCCCTAGTAGTCCTAGACATCCTAAAACTCTTCATATCCATTATCTGTTACCCATCTTGGATTTTCATTGGTGTAAAGCAAGTGTAAGCTCACCATGCTTAGCAAGTATATCAAAGGGATCTATGAGGCTCAAAGGCTTGACACTGTTTGACTATGGTTTGCAATTTTAGTTGATCAAGTTTTAGCATCCCGAATCACTACTTTAGTGAACAATCCCAATTCCCAAGTGATATTAGAGTATAATCAATTTTATATCAATTCTCAACCTTCCACAGTAACCACTAATCATGAAGGATCCAGACCGCTCGTATCCGTGAGCATGACTGTTATAACAGGTCAAATATTTTTGCAGAAATTGTACAACTTTGCCTATCGAGCCATGATTCCTAATGCCGGGGTTTGCAAAGCCCACTACACCTCTACCTAGCAAGTGTGGTAGGGTTTCACTACATAACCCTTAGCTAGTCGCACTAACAAGTCATAGCTGCTAAGGTTTCAGCCATTGAGCCGTATGTGTCCCTCCTCTAGGTGTGGCATGCGTGGGCACGCGGCATGGTACACACACCCTAGCAGGTAAGGAAACATACCAACTAGTGTCCCCCTCTTGCCCTTATGGAAAGCTACAGACAAGCTAGTATAATCTAGTTAATAGGTTAAAATCATAGCCATATGACACTCGGGGTTGTACAAAACCTCTTAGGTGGCCGCTTTAGGATTAAGTCCTTATGGAGAGGTGTCGACACAAAATTTTTGCCCCATGCCACGCAGCAAGCCAAAAGGGTTCGCTTGATGGAGCAGATCCGCCTAGCTTCAGTGCAGGGGTGGTCGATCCTACGCGATCCTCTCGAGACATGCCAATCAATTTGACTCTACAATTGACAAGGAGAGAAAGTTCATTAGTAATTAAGGGCGGAACTTGCTAGTGTTGCCAGACAGTCCCAAATGTGCGGCTATGAGAGCCAATATGAAAGGAGATCGACTAAATAGTCGATTCTAGTATATTCATGAGAATAAATCAATTAGAGCTTATGGAGTTGTGTAAGAAGAATCGATTATCATTCAGGATAAATATCATTAATCGAACTGATATTAATCAATGGCAATAAGATGTCAATAATGATCGGTTTGTGCTGAGCCAATGATTATAATTAACCAAACCCCTTTTTATATAAAGAAACAATTCAACACCACTTAACTGTTTAATAAAGATAAATCTAATGAACATGTTAGATCTCATCTATCATCATGACCAGTGGGCATGAGGCAGAATCATGCAGGCCGTAGAAATAACAATAGACTCAATGACCCTAACTCATTACTAATATCAGTGGGGCATGAGGTAGAATCATGTAGGCCATAATAAAATAATAAGATCATGGGGCTAACATATCTTTCGACCTATCTTTACTTCAACGGTCTCATGATGCGAACTATTCATGTAAGTGCTCGATATCGGCTAAAATAGTCGATTCAGACATAATTCACAGTTAAAGTCATGCCTTACTAGGAATAGATCTACTAAATAACGATCCCCACTCCACAGTGCTAACAGTGGGGTGTGAGGCAGAATAACACATGCCATGATAATGGGCCATGGAACGGTTCTCGCTAGCCAATAGATCTACTCAAGACGCAACATGCCTTAAATGCACGTTATGCACGATTAAGATTGATGTAAAACAGCCGATAAAACATAACTCATCGTTTAAGGTGTAGATTAGATCAGTTTTAGGTTGGCAAATGATGGGTCAAATAAGATATAAGGCCGATCTAAATCAATCTCAATCGGGCAGAGCGATATTGCTGTAATTAGATAAACAATGAAAGCAATAAGCAATATCAGTAACTTAATGAATCTTCTAAAGACTACCATTCTAAGGTAGAGCCGATAACTTGACCTTGATCTAATTCAAGCAGTGGGGTATGAGGCAGAATCACATAGGCCATACTTGAATTAAACAAGAGTCGATAACTAGCTTATACCAGAGCCGCAGTGGGGGTCGATCGGATCGATACAGCCATACGAACAGAGGTATAAACCATGATGGTACTTACAGACAAGCAATGGAGGTCGACCGGATCGATGCAGCCATACTCATTGAAGAACTCACCGAGATCTACTCTACTCCTACTCCTAAGGGGTGGCCGGAGCTGAAAAAAGTAATTGACTTGTATTTGGATTGATTGATTCCTTTTTACAATAGCTGGGGTTTGGTATTTTTACCAAGGCCTTGTGCATGACTCCTGTCTAAGCACGACTTATTACAATTTTTGACCCTAGAGAAAACATTCCTAATTTAAGATAACTTGGACTCTAATCTTTCCCTTTTTGTAGAGTCTGGCATCCTTCATCCTGGCGCCGAACGTAGCCTCTGTTGTTATTTGCTGGCGCTATCTGTGGAAAGCCGATTCCATTTTCTGCATCTGAATCAGCTGGTCCTGATCTACACGTAATTGATTCCTTGGTGACATGATCTTGGGAGCTTTTGGGTCCTTGTAACATCTTCTTCCAAATTTTGGTGTGAACACATGCCCCCCAATTTTGGGATAAAAGTAATTTTATTCTAAAATTATCATGTCTGTATTCCTGATTGGTCCATAGTCACGGGTAGAGAACCTTGATCTAGGGTCCGCTGTTTGTCGTTGCCTACGTCCACCCATGAGCCTATGCCTCAAAACTTTTTACAAGAGTGTCACTGCTTCATGGGCACTTGGATTCATCTTTCTAGGCTGGTTATAAATGCCTATCTGACCCTGGCGAGAGCAACTCAACAATTTAGCCATGCTTTTTTTTCCATCTGCTCCCTCGAGTGCCTCTAGTTCTGCTGGACCCTCCATGGTCCACTCTCTTGGCATGAAGATCTTGAGCGGTTAGAAGAATTCTTGTGCATAGGGTGATTGTGTCGCTCATTCTAGCGCCTTGTCGAGCAAGATGATCAGCTACTACGGCTAGGAGAAGTCTTGTGACATCACCTATGTCTTCTCACCATGCTCGCAGAGCTGTTCTAGTGTTTGTAAGGGCTAAAATGTGTGGACACCTTTCCCTTGTTTGTTCCACTAAATGCCCACCAGGAAAGCCATAGGCTTCTTTCCCATAGTCTCTCGATTTAAAGAGGAATTGGCAGAGCACATGTTGAGCGGGCGATTTTTCTCTTCTCGGGCACAATTTTATCAACGGGCCAATGTCGATTCATTTCATGATGACCTTTGGCCTTGTAGGGGTCTAGACTCCCTTCAGTCCAAAGAAGCCTTGATAGGTTGATTTCTGGTAAATGTAAAATCTTTGAATCCATTTCACGACATTTCATAATTCGGGGAGGCAATAAGTTCGAATCTGTTATCTCTTCGTTATCTGTCCCCTGAATTCCTAGAGTGTCGTTCCGCCTCCGTTTCTGACTCCAAATTCACACCTTCGACGAAACCTATCTTCTCGCCTTCTTAGGCTATATATACATGGGCTATGGTCATGGATTGAACAACAACCCGCTTCGCCTCAAACTTTCTGCATCCTTAGTATAGCTTATGTTCTCCTATAGGTTTGAGATCATGGAGAACAACAAGAGGTCCGCTGAGGAGGCCTTTGATGGATCTACATCATCGCGCCAGCGCATCCACCGCCAAGAGGGTGCAACTTGTGATGCTTCCATCGTCCTAGAGCAGAGGGTCGACTCTACTCAGCCTTTGGGGTCATCTTCAGCTCCCCTATTACCCGAGGAGGTTGAGAGATAATGATGACTTGATCGCTTCTATTGACCGGACTGGTGAGAAACTTGCCGACTGTCTTTCTATTGTGGAATCGGCTATGGCCATAGTTCAGGGCTGATCAACCCCTGAGGCCAACCCAACACGGGAGAAGCTAGCCATGGCTAAAGCCAGAATTGCTGGTGAGATGTTTACCACTATTTTTCTATTTCTTCCTTAACTTTTATTCCTCGAAATCCTGCTACCTCTTCAAATCCTCTAGATCTGTCGACTCAGCTGGAAAGCCTTTATTTGGCTATAGACCATGTGGTAGGACTCATCAATGCTAGGGGTGCCGCTCCGGTGGCTCATTTGCATGACATCCCGAATCGCGTTAGAGAAGTCGCTCTTCATGGCATTCGTCATGGGGCTGCCATGGCATTGGCTGCTGTGCAAGTTCACTCCAGCCATGATCTTCGGCTTCTTCCTCATGAAGCTCTAGTTACCGGATATCCCGGGGATTACGAGCGACTGGTTAAGGATTTCTTTGATGCTGCCAACTCTGTAGCTCTGACCTCCTAGGCTGATGACATAGTAAATAATGTATTTTTTGATCTGTAGCTTGTAATAAGTGATATCAGTGAACAACTCCTTTGTCTCCAATGATCCTCACTTCATCCATCACTGTGTTCATATTTACCTTGCTCCTGTAGGCGATACACATTGTACTAGCTTTTACCCTTTTGGGTTTATCTTTGTACTAGAAGCGATATCCTTCTGGTATCAGCTATTAGAGTTGGCAGTCGAGCAACTTGGGCGTCAGGTGTTAATCTAAATGTTAGGGTAATATTCCTTCAAATATTTCCCATTTGATTGCTCTACCGAATCCTCTTCCCCTTTTAGTGTTTCCAAAGCTTAAACATCACCAGGCGCACAGCGCTTGATCCGATAAGGTTTCTCTCAATTATGTAACCATGCTGGCTATCTTGCTTTTGGCTATCAAGGGTAATCCATCCCTAGCTTTCTTTGGACTCTCATTGCCATTGACCATCAAAAGTACATCTTTGAGAGCATCCCTAGATCAACCGAAGAAATTAAACAGATCACGAGAGATGATGCCATTCGGCTAGAAACATTGAGAGCGATCCATGATGTTCTAGACTTGAAATCTACATGTCAACGCATGTCTTGTGTAGAATCGATCATACTCTCTGTTCTTTAATTACGCTTCTTTTTTTGGCTAAAGAGCCAATTTGATAGGACCGATCCCAGACTTCAAATCCAATCGAGTATGAAAACATGACTTTTATTAAAAGAACCCTTCGATTTCCTGCCTTCAATTGCTCAACTCCACACTCCTATCGGCATTAGTGAAGTAGCGCTTCACCTCCTATTAATTGCGGTTGCCTTTTACATGTCCCGAGGCATCCGCCTCTTCACTTCAGGTCCTCAAATACCAGCCGGTGGTTTCGGCCTCAAACACATCTCCACCCACAACTGTTCCTTTGCTCTTCTCCACTTGCTGAAACGCTATAGCAGTTTTTCTTCTCCCCTTCGTAGATCTAACCATCCTTCATGGCTGGTGAAGACAACCAAGGCAAGTGCACAGCGGAGGAAATCCTAGAGGAGAATATATCGATGAACCAGCATCTCTAACACATGAGGTGAGATTGACATTTTTTGTTTATGATGATGAACAATTCTGATTCGCCGACCTACCTATAGGTTTGTTGTGAATGACAGTCTCCGTCCTCTTCCCAAGGCCGGTGGGCCTTCTGATGCCACATTTTCTATGTCAGCATCATCGTCGGATTCTTCCGACTCCTATAATGGCGACGATGTCCGATGCTACCTTCATGAGTGGAGAATGGCTCAAAATCGCTATTCCAAGGCGACTTGGGAGAATGGTCAACTTGAGATTCGCCTCGGGGTCTCTCAGGCCGCCCTTCATGCGGCTGAGGAGGAGACCAGTGCTGTCCGAGCGTGGCTAGTCGAGTCTGATGGCATGGTGGCAGGTAAGACAAACTCCAGGAACGCTTCATTCCGATTTCCATTATCTTTATCTTGATAGTCTTTTGTTCCTATGACTGTTAGCCTTGACGGTGTAGTTGGAGTCTCTCCAACTGGCGGCGAATGCGGCCACGGATGCCATCAATGCACAGGGTTCCTCTATCGTCGCTCGTCTCTAGGATGTCTCGGTCCGTGTTCGGGAGATCGCCCTTCATGGTGTCCGTCATGGTGCGGTGGTGGCGCTGACTATGGCACAAGTCCAAACTGGGTATGAGTTCCATGCCATGGAGACTGGTTTCCCTATGGGCAATGGCCCCGAGGAGAATGAGGACCTACTCGAAGAATTCACCACGGCAGCGGAGGCCATAGTAGACATCACATCCACTTAGGATGTGGTGAACAAAGTCTTTGATTAGTTTGTACTTAGGGTAATCTGATGAACAAAGACTCCTGCTCTTTCATAATTGTGCCTTAGTGCAATGCCCTTGTATATGATTGCTTTTGTGCTTTTTGCTCTATAGGCGATACATATCGTATCGGCTTTTATTGTCTTTGAAGATTTTCATTTTTTGAACTAGAGACGATACCCTCATGGTACCGGCTATTAGAGCCAAGGACGAATCGGCTATCAAATGTTGACCGGGTGTCAGGATAACGTACCATAAAATGTTTTATATCAAAGGTCGAACGATTAATGAACCCAGATCAAGCATCCTATTAAGCGAAATAGAACTTCTTAAGAAATCCATTAACTCTGAATCGCACTCACACTTTGACTCAGCATTCACATACGTCGGCCTAAATCCATCTCCAAGACTCAACGCTTATTTTTTTTAATCCAATGGCCGACATGAAGTCATGATTTTTCTACTAAAACAAGCTTTCAAAGCCGATCACTTGCATCTGCTGTTGGCTTTCATTGCTGATCTTAATGAAGCCTCCTTCCCATGACTTGCCAGAAAAACATTTGAAGTCTCCTAGTTCCCAAAAGACTATATCGGCTGTTGCGATACTCACGGATTCATTAGCGCAAACCAGTTCGACATCATCCCCATGCCATTGAATCAAACACTGATGCATGGTTGATGGTATGCAGCAATTTGCATGAATCCAATCACGACCGAGGAACAAACTATAAGACCCTTTCCCATCACTGACGAAGAATGTAGTGAGCAGAGTCTTGCTTTCGATTGTTACCTCGACGTTTATTGCCCCCGGGTCTTAGACGTATTACCTCCAAAATACTTAAGCATCATGTCAGTCTCCATCAGATCTTCTGGTCCTTTGCCAAGTTTACGAAAAGTAGTGTAAGGCATAAGATTGATAGATGCACCTCCGTCCACCAACATCTTCTTCATCGGGTTTCCATCGACAAGACCTTTCATATATAACGCCTTTAAGTGCTGATGTTTGACTAGCTTGTCAAATATTGCTTGTTGTACAATTGTCAACTTGGCAACTACCTCCTCATACTCTGATTCATCGAAATTCGAATAAACTTCTTGATCTACCGGAGCTCTGAATTCTGATGGCAATAGAAAAGCCATTTGGATATTAGTTGATGGTGGCTTTCTATCGGCTATCTGTTTGGTACACCACGCTTGAGTCTTACTGGATGCCTGAGCCTATTCCATCTCTTTATTCCTTAGGCATTGCACCCTTCTCTTCTAGCTTCTTGTTAAACCTCCTAGGCACCACTGGCTTTCCTGCCACACATATGTTCTTTTAGTGCCTTCTTCTTCATGATCAGCCTAGTCCTGATCAACGACTCTTTTTCCAAGCCAATCATGAACGCTTTTATTTTTTAAGCACTGATCCATGTTATTGTGATGATATGCATCTTGAGCATGGATAGACCGGCGGTTGGTTTGAGACTGTCTATACTCTCGATATTGATTGTTGCATTCTGGATAGTCATGTCTGGTAGGCAATTTCAAACCTTCATTCTAGCAATGTCTAAAGAAAGGATAATTTCAATGTAATTTGGCTTGTTCCCTTTCATACTTTTCTTGCTTCAATTGATGCTGGTACGCTTAATCTTTTAACCACCTCTGATAATCCTTTTCCTTCTACCGGTGCCACTTATTCAACAGAATCTGAGATGTGACCTGTGGCTTTGTCGTCTCTGCTTTTGATGTCCTCCCCTGCTCATATCGGCTCTTCTGCTCGGCACGACGTCTCCTAATTTCTCTATACTCGTCAGCCAATATTTGCATCTTAGGATCGACTATTCTAGCTTATTTTGATTTGGTTGATGTTAGGACCTTAGTTTTCCTTTGAATAGCCCAGCATCAACCATGTTTTGATCTCCTAGGAAAGGATTATCATCAACTTTCATTTTCCGAGGCGTATCAAATTTGAGCCTCCCCTGCTGAATAGCTCTCTGTATATGATGCCTGAAGATTTTGCATTCATTAGTGGAATAAGAAGTAGCATTATGGAACTTGTAGCACTTCTTATTCTTCAACTGATCAGGGGGTAACTTAACATGACCATCGGGCAACTTGATCTGCCCTTTCTTAGGCAAGAAATCAAAGAGCTTATCTGATTTGGTGACATTAAAGTCATAGCTCTCCTCGACTCCTCTTCCCCAAGGATTTGGCACCATCACTATCTTCTTGCCCCAATTCCATTCAGCTGTAGCAACCTCTTCTTCTTTATCTTCATAGCCGTCATCGACTGAGTATGGATCATAAGCCTCGGCTACTGAGGTACTCTTCTAGAACCGGGTATCTCTGTGCATACTCTGAAATTGGCTATTAAGCGCTGCTACTCGTTGAGCCAATTATCACAAGTTGTCAAATTCTTATCCCAGCAACTTTTCTTTCCACATTGGCAGCATTCCTTGAACAACTAAAGCAGCCAGTTGATCATTGACCAAGTTTAAGGAGAAGCACAAGTTCCTGGTCTCTCGAAACCTCTGAATAAATTCAGTGCCTGATTCATTAGTCTTCTATTTTATGGTTGTCAGATCGGTAATCTTCTTTTCTCCAGTCCCAGTATAAAAATATGTATGAAACTTCTTCTCTAGGTCAGCCCAATTGGCAATGGAATTGACTGACAATGATGAAAACCAAGTGAAGGCTAGCCCTTATAAGGATAGAGAGAAGAAAGGAACTCGATGGGCATCTTCAACTGACACTTTGCCTAATTGTGTAAGATACCGACTGACATGTTCTATCGTGCTGCTTGTATTATCTTGGCCAGTGAACTTAGCGAATTCTAGGAGCCTATAATTTGTTGGAAGAGTGACCAAATCATACCATTCTGGATATGGGCATTTGTATGAAAAGGTCAGCCCTTTTGGCTTTAGACCGAACTGATTCTTCATCATCTCAGTCACCCTTAGTAATAACTCATCAGCTTGCGAATTTGGATTCCTCTATACCTGATGACCCATCTGTGAATTGAAATCCTGCGTGCCTTGATATCCTGGATTTGGCATCATGTGGAGGGTGTTATAATCTGTGCCATAGTGATACCCTTGTGGAATCTCAATCTGCTGAGTCCTTTGCTGGCTTGCTGCTTGAAGCCTCTGATTATAGATATAAGGATCTATATCTCTACGGATCCTTTGAACTGATGGTGCTATTTTTTGAGCCAACGACGGTATGAGGCCTGATGTGCCAAAATTGATCACCTGGTTATGACTTTGCCCCACCAGCTGTTGCACATACTGTACTAGTGGTCCTAGATGGTACTGTGTTCGTCTTCCTGTGTAACAGAACTCTTGGTAGTGGAAATTTTTGAACAATTGTGTTGTCACGTGTTTTGGTGTAGGACAACAAACATTTGTTCTGAAACTCTTCTATAGCTTTGCTGATGATACCCTTATCCCCATCAGGTAGATCTTCATAATGTAGCATAAGGATGTCATCATTGTTGTGAACCACCATGATGATTGTGGGGTCTCACCGGGCATGCTAGAAACATGTGTCGACACAGAATTTTCATCCCGTGCCGAGGACACACGCAGCAAGCCGGAAGGGTCTGTTCGATGGAGCAGATCCGCCTAGCTTCAGCGCAAGGGTAGTCGATCCTACGTGATCCTCCCAAGACGTGCCAGTCAATTTGACCCTGCAATTGACAAGGAGAGAAAGTTCATCAGTAATTAAGGGAGAAACTTACCGGTGTTGCTAGATAGTCCCGAATGTGCGGCTATGAGAGCCGATATGAAAGGAGATTGACTAAATAGTCGATTCTGGTATATTCATGAGAATAAATCAATTAGAGCTCATGGGGTTGTGTAAGAAGGATCAGTTATCATTCATAATAAATATCATTAATCGAACAGATATTAATCAATGGTAATAGGATGTCAACAATGATCGGTTTGTGCTGAGCCAATGATTATAATTAACCGAACCCCTTTTTATATAAAGAGATAATTCAACACCACTTAACCGTTTAATAAAGATAAATCTAATGAACATGTTAGATCTCATCTTTCATCATGACCAGTGGGGCATGAGGCAGAATCTTGCAGGTACTAATATCAGTGGGCCATGAGGCAGAATTATGTAGGCCATAATAAAATAATAAGATCATGGGGCTAACATATGTTTTGACCTATCTTTACTTCAACGGTCTCGTGATGCGAACTGTTCGTGTAAGTGCTCGATATCGGCTAAAACAGCCAATTCAGGCATAACGCATAGTTAAAGTCATGCCTTACTAGGAATAGATCTACTAAATAATGATCCTCACTCCACGGTGCTAACAGTGGGGTGTGAGGCAGAATCACACAGGCCGTGATAACGGGCCGTGGAACAGTTCTCGCTTGCTAATAGATCTACTCAAGATGCAACATGCCTTAACTACACATTATGCACGATTAAGATTGATGTAAAATTGCCAATAAGGTAGAATCACATAGGACCTTGATCTAATTCAAGCAGTGGGGTGTGAGGTAGAATCACACAGGACATACTTGAATTAAACAAGAGTCGATAACTAGCATATACCAGAGCCGCAGTGGGGGTCGACCAGATCGATGCAGCCATATGAATAGAGGTATAAACCATGATGGTACTTACAGACAAGCAGTGGAGGTCAACCAGATCGATGCAGCCATACTCGCTGAAGAACTCACCAAGATCTACTCTACTCCTACTCCTAAGGGGTGGCTGGAGCCAAAAAAAGTAATTGACTTGTATTTGGATTGATTGATTCCTTTTTACAATAGCTGGGGTTTGGTATTTATACCCGGGCCCTATGCATGACTCCTGTCTAAGCATGACTTATTACAATTTTTGACCCTAGAGAAAACATTCCTAATTTAAGATAACTTGGACTCTAATCTTTTCCTTTTTGTAGAGTCCGGCATGCTTCGTCCTGGCGCCGAACATAGCCTCTGTTGTTATCTGCTGGCGCTATCTATGGAAAGCCGATTCCATTTTCTGCATCTAAATCAGCTGGTCCCGATCTGCACATAATTGATTCTTTGGTGACATTATCTTGGGAGCTTTTGGGTCCCTTTAACATCTTCTTCCAAATTTTGGTGTAAACAAGAGGCACTATACTCAACCCCGTACTCTAGCCCCCTAACTGTTGCTAAAAAGCTTCGTGTTATCACATTTCATAATGTCTTTAGTCATGTTTAACTATTATTCTATGTTAAGCGCTGCAGCATCTATCCAAAATGCATACCCAAACCCTAGGTAACAAGGATATGTGGTACAAGTAATCATCTAGGTAAAGTCTTTAAAGGTATATCAATTTAGACACATGCATGAATATGAAGTGTAATAATTCATAGGTACAAGGGGCCTTTGGTAAACTCGCCTTCTTCAAAGTTGTCCTGGGGGTACTACTGATCTAGTTGTGGGTCCTTAGTCACCTCAAAAAGCTCACCCTCTAATCGTGTTCCAATCACTAATCAAGCATCATTCCAATCATTACATGCATACAAATAAACTTCTATTAGAACAATACACCAAATAGAAGACACATTAGTTGAAAAGCTTATAAAACTATTCTACATGTTGCTATGAACATGTGAGCGAAAGAATCACTCAAATTGGACTTAAAACGTAAAAGTTATGCATGAAATAAGGTGTAATGGCATTTATGTAAATAAACTGAACTTAATTTTGAATTAAAATAATTAAAAATATGAATTTACACGGGTACTGGACTACGGGTACTATTTCTAAAAAATACAGGGACCTAAACGAATAAAAATAGGACCAAAAATAGAAGGGCTTTTCTAAAAAATGTACGTGGCTTGATCGAGTGTTGACCGCAGCTGCTGACTGGGTGACACATGGCACGTGTGGACTGGTGCGGTGCACCACGTGGCGTGGTGGACTTGCTGACGCAGCACAGTGGGCCAGTCCATGGGTCCACGGTGGACCGGTTATGATCCGAACCGGTATGGTTCAATCATAGTTGTCCGTGCAAGATCCAATGGCGCAGGGTGCTTGGGAGTACTTCCGCTGGCTACACCATACCGCCGGTGAGCACGCCATGGCCGGCGGCGAGGCAGGAATGGTGGCGAATGCCGGTACGGTGTTTCTAGCCATCCCGAGACAAAACGAAAGCATGTACGTGATCTACAAGACCTCACAAACACACTGGAATGCAAATCGAGGCGGGGAACGCACCGATGGGTTGGTTCCGTGGTGGTGCCATGTCCGGTAGGGTTTGGAGGTCGCTGGTATGGTGTTCTAGTGTGCAAATTGACAAACGGATGGCATGGGAAGGATGGGGAGCTCACCGCGAGTCGGGAAGAAGGAAGCGCGGCGTTCGGGAAGGGTTCCGAAGGCCAAGTCGTCGGCGGTGGTGAACTAGAGGGAAGACAATGGTGTGGGTTAGGGGATATCCTCGCAATAGTGACCAAAATGTGAAATTGGCATTACCTACGGCTATGGGAGAACACGGCGGAGCCTCGGGTCGCGTCGACGTTGAGGTTCAAGGCGCGGGAGGGGGAATTTGCCGACGACGGTGAGAGTGAGCTCGAGCGGACAAGAAACGGGAGAAGAAGGGGGCTCGGCTCGGAGCTTTAAAGGTGGGGCAAGGCATGGTAGAAGGAAGGGGAGCAGGGCACTCGGGCGGGATTGGCCGCCTGCCATGCATGAGCGCTAGCGGCTGCTTGCCAAGCATGGCAGCCCCATCGGTGGGCGGCGAGGAAGGAAAGAGCGCCGGGGAGAAGAAAGGAAAGGGAAGGGAAGGGCGCTGATGTGTCGGGCCAACAACGTAGTGAGAGAAGGGAGAAGGGAGCGCTTGTAGGCAGGTGGCTGGCGTTCGCTATGGGCGGGGTGAAGAGCTGGGCCACACACACGTGTGGTGCAACGCGGAGCAGAGGAAGGTGCGGAGTGAGCCACCGAGCTATGAGCCGGTGCGGAGCAGGAAGACGGTGTGCGGGAAAGGGAAAAGGAGGGGAGGGCTGCGGGGCCACTAGCAGGCCAAAATCGGGAGGGAAGGAAGAGAAAGGGCTAGCCAGTTCCTGGGCTAGGCTAAAAACAAAGAAAGCAATTTTTCTAGAAATCAAATTCTTTTCCAATTCTAGTTTTCAAATTTAAGCCAAATTCAAATGGAATTGGAATTCAACTTCATCCATTCTAGCCCTAGACTCAACAAAAAATAATGTGCTTCGGCATGAATGCAACAAACATGTTTCTAAACCTTATAGTTAATTTTATTTAACCAAAATTTATTATTTGGCCTAAGTTAAAAATACATAGAAAATTAAATAAATGCTCAAAATTAATTGCTAATTTGTAGTTGAAATTTTTTGGGTGTTACAGAGCATGGCGTGGCTCGCAAGGATCATGACCAGTCCATCTGAGAGCATGACCAGGCCTGCCAAGAGCGCGACGATGCGTAGCTAAAGCTCGGCTCCCTCTAGGCCAAGCTCAAAAACATGATGGCCCAGAAGCTGGAGGCCAAGAGCATTTCTATTGGGCTAGCCATGGACCTTGCTTAGGCGAGGAGGAATCTTCAGGTGGAGAGCGACGAGCTCAGTATCCTAAGTGCCGCCCTTAGAGTGGTCTGCGATGATCTTGAGGTGGTGCGGTCAGAGGGGACCAGCTTGCTCATGGCCTATGCCATCAAGATCACAGATTAGGTGCGCTAGCTCGAGAGGAACACCCTTCATGCCAGGGTTAATCAATCCTTCATGATTGCTCATTCTCATTACGAGGACAGCATCGACCTAGAGACGATGAGCCATGGCTTCGCACCTAGCTATGAAGTCCATGAGCTGGAGGAGATGGAGACGGCAGTGGCTCCCCTTTTGCATGACCTGCTAGACAGAATAAAGAGCATAGTTCTACCCTGGAGGGTTTAGTTAGCCAGATAGGTTAGGTAATCATTCATGTAACAAGTGGACAAGCTCCAATCCCTCTGTACCATCCAAACAAACTTATCATTTTGTTTCGTTTGATCAAATTTGTTTTTCCTCTCTTTTTATGTGTGAAAAGGGGTTCATGTGTTCTGACCCCTCCGTTTGTTAAGGCCATAGGGCCTGAGGTGTAGGAGGGAAACTCTAATCATGTCGGTAAGCAAGAGTGCCATAGCCACTGGGGAGTAGGTTTCTCATTGTCTGACTAGCCATGCTCAATTATTTGTTTCCGTGAACCTTGCCACTAGGTTTTTAGCGTGAGGAAGGGGTCAGGTGCGGTGACCATTTCAAGAAGGGTGTAAATATATTCCCTTAACATAGGAAGGGTGTATATACACCCTTATCAGCCCTCGAGTGAGACCCGACCTCGTGCTGTTGCTGGGGTCAGGTGTTGCTAAAGATTGAGGAGAGGATAGCGAAACTAATAGGAGAAAAGCGTCTCTTGTTTTCACACATACACCCTCCCTAGGATCTAAGCATCATTCTACGACCACGTGTTTAGTCTCCCTGTGAGTCCAACTTTCCTTGAGCCCCCATGTATAGCGGGGGTCCGGTCGAGGGTCGGCTCGTCTTTGTGATCGTTGCCCCGTCCGTGGTTTCCACAACCAGAGGGGTTGAGCTAACATCACTTGCCTTGATGGCTCGAGTGACGCGCATGGTGAGCTCGCTAATGGGCATGTTCGAGTGGAATTCGAGTCCATCATTTGTGACAGGGTCAACAAAGCCCTCATGTGGCATTCCACTCCTCCTTAACCCACCTTCCAGTAGATGCCCGGGCCATTCCAGAGGGCGACTCAGGTGGTCCGATGGCCTCCCCTCAATGGGGATTCTATGGGCTCGGCTCGAGGTTAGGATCGAACAAGAAGGTTGAGATGACCCTATCTGCTTCTAAGTGGGTTGAGCGAAGGCCGCTAGGGCTCATCTGCGTTTTCTCTCCTGACTCTGTTAGATGCGAGGTGGCCTCGGGCCCTTCGTGGGCTAGCCTTCGAACCCCAGTCTCGCGATTTAGGGTGAGGTGGCTTGAGCCCTCAAGCCCCATGGGGCTCAATAGGGGTCAGCCATGTTTCATGTGTCACCCCCATCCTCAGTTTCTGCAATCGAAGGGGCTAAGCTAACGACACTTGCCTCAATGGCTCAAGTGTCGCGCTCGGTGAGCTCGCTAATGGGCATGTCCGAGTGGAATCTAGGTTCATCATCTATTGATGGGGTCGGCATAGACCTCATGTGGCATTCCACTACTCCTTAACCCACCTCCTGGTAGATGCCCATGTCACTCCGGAGAGCGACCCAGGTGGCCCACTGGACTCCCCTCGATGGGGATTCTTTGGGCTTAGCTCGAGGTTAGGATCGAATGAGAAAGGTCAAGATGTCCCTATCCACTTCTGAGTGAGGTCGTGCAAGGCCGCTGGGGCTCATCTTGGTTTTTCTCCCATGGCTCTGTTTGACGTGAGGTGGCTTTGAGCCCTTCATGGGCCGGCCATCGAACCTTGGTCGGTTGCTGCTCATATTGAATGAGATGACTACTGCTTCATGATGCGACACGAAGCGTTGTGATGTAGCAATTGCATATGCAATGCTTGGATGAATGTAGGGATGAATGGATGAATGAATGTATGAATGCATGCATGAGAATGGATGAATGAATGATCATGCAATGGAAAAAAGATGTGGGGTGTAACACCCCAAGTGTTTGTCACCAGTTAAGCAATGGGTTTGAGCTCAACCATGACATGTTCAGTGGTGATGGAGATGTCAAGGTCAAACCTATGGAAATGAGCCCCAACCTAAACTCGGATATTGCACCCTTGCTTTACATATAGGCCTTTTCAAGATATATGCTTGGCTGGTGTTATTGGAATATCTTCATGTGTCTCACATCAATACCCATCTATATTGATCACTGGAAAAGTTTCATAAAGTTTGGAATCAAAAAGTCACATGAAATGATAAGTTATATACTTATTGGAATGACTTTAATAAGTGCTTGAATTGCACTATTAAGTGAATGGAAATGTAGGTCATCATCCAAACCTTGCAACCTTGCCCAAATGACTCTAGATGAACTCTACAACAAAAGTCATGAAAGGTTCATGTTGGGCAAATGCCAAGAAAATGCTCCAATGGATCAAAAAGTGTAATCTAAGCTTTATCGTGATCCCACTTTGGTTAAAGTAGAACTGTAGGTTCTATGCAAGCTTTGATGTTGGACCTTAAATAAAAGTTGTAGTTCATATTATGTAGAAGAAACTTTGTTTTTACACTAAGACCTAGATCAGCTTGGAAATAAGTCAAACAGAGGTCACAAGATTGAATCTACTGCAGCTTTCAGCGCTTGGAAATATTCGAAGTCTGGAATTTCATTGACATCAGCATTGGCGTCTCGCGTTCTCTAAAATTCGTTAAGCAACTTGAGTTGGTCCAAAAATAAAAGTTGAAGGTTATATTATGGAGAAGAGCATGGAAAAAGTTGTGCTAAGTTTGACCGAGTTTGGACCTCCAAAAGTGCATTTCTGTGACCATTATCAACATGTTGACACTATCATATTAAGGCTTAATTAACCATGGATCTATTGCTCAAATGACTTGGCATCCTTAATAAGAAATGTAGAGCAGACTGTGGTGAGCAAACTTCATTTTGGGCCCAAGGTCCAAATCGGCACAGATCCAGCCCAAAACCAGCGCCGACCTCACCCTCGCCGATGCCCACCAGGTGTCCGATGTTTTGCCTTCGTGGCGACCATGCAGAGCCGAGCACCTCCTTCTGTCGCCGCGCATCCCTGCGAGCCCTGCCGTGTGCCCTGCTAATTCTGAGTGGACGCCGAGCTTCGTTCCCACTCCCTCACTCGCCTCTTCTCGCTCTCCCTCACTGTAACGCCGCGCGTGGCCACGTCCGCCATGGCTGGCTGGCTGAGCTCGCCATCGTCACATCCCCACAGCCCTGAGCTCCCTCATGTCCCTCCACGTGCGTCTCTGGCTCCGCCAACCTCTCCTCGTTCTCGCGCGCTCCTTTGTCGAGCCAACCCAGGCCAAGAGGCCAGAGGACCATCGCCGCCGTCACTGCATGCCGACAGCGTGCATGGCCAGGGTGCCACAGCCCATCTCCCGGCCATCCGTGGCAACCTTTAGGTGCACGTGGACCCCCTGGTTCTCCCGCGCCATTCCTACGCCGACGACGTGCCTTCTCCGGCCGAAATCAGCGAGCTCCCGCACATCCTCTGCTCCAAAATCCCATCAAGGACCGCGCGCAACAATTCGACATAAGGGAAGGGCCATTCTACGAGGCCATGACTCATTTGAATAGTGCTCCTAAGGACCTCTTCGCTGTAGTTTAATTAATGTTTTCTGCAGGGACCCCGATGCAAGACTTACATGTCTTTTCTTTTGTTTTTACAGATTTGAATGATGAACTTTGAAAATTCATAGTAATTAGTAGAAAAATCGTAAAATAGTAAATGAGGACTTTTTGGAATCCTTGTGAAATTGTATATGCAGTAGATCTATAATATTGCATGTTTTAGTTTAAATATTTTGCTGTAAAAATAGATTTAGGTAGTTAGGTTCTTAATACTAGTTATGTCTTGTCTTTTTCATAACTGAAGTTGTGGTGCTCAAATAAATGTGAAATTTTTATGGAGTGTTACTCTGGTGATGTTTGATGTCTGGTAAAAATTTCAATAGTTTAGACTTGATGGTTTAAGAGTTATAAAAATAACAAATTCCTTGTGTTGCTTTGTTCCTATTCTGAATAGTCCTGCATGTTTGAATTAACTGGATCAGTTAAGTTATGAATCATGACATTATGATAATACATGAGTTGTAGTAATTTTATTAACCTTTTCAAAAACCTAAATATAATGATTTTTGGTTAAGTAGATCTTGAGTTATACTTGCTTAAACCTCTGTGGCTGTTTCTGCCCAAACCCAGAGAGGGTTTCCTTGTTCTTACTGTGGAGCCTTCTTAATAGTAGAATTAGCTTGAGGTGTTTACAACAAAGTTGTTTAGAATTTGATAAGCTTTCTAAAAAGTCTAGAACCACATTTATTGGACATGGATAACTCCAGTTATTGCTGTTTAAAGTGGCATGTCAGTTTCTGTCTATGTTTTGGACAGAGATGCAATTATTGGATTAATTGACCCTTATAACTGTAGAATCATCTTAAGATGAGAATAAGAAAGTTGTAGGTAACTTCTTAAGATTTCTAAAAAGTTATGGTTCATGTTTGTTGGAGGTCTAGAACTCCAGTTATGCTTCTCTGAAGTTCCTATCAGTTTTCTGTACCACTGCGGTTGGGTTGCATTTGCAGTTTTGCTTGTGCAATTATTTTCGTGGTGTAAATGATGTTTGCTATGGTTGTAGTGAATACAAAAGTTGTGGCAATTTTCGTGATCTTGCTTGTGTTCAAATTGTAAGGCCATAGGCCTGATAATGCAGGAGTTACATGACCTTTAAGTCTTTGGTCAGGTTTTAATTGTATTCTGAGCAGATCTGAAACGTGCTAGTGTTTGATCTAGTTACAATTTGAATGTGCTTTTGGTGATAATAACAAAGTTGTATATAATTCATGTATCTAGCTGATGTTAAAATTTGGTGGTATTTGGCCTAGTGGTTTGTGAGTTATGCCTATTTAAAGTTGGGTTTCAGAAATGGCTGCTCTCTGTCAATTGTGGACCAGTTTCTGTAAATGGGTATATTTGACTTAGTTCACTTGAGAATCATGCTAAGATGATTAAAGATGAATTGTATAAAATTCCATATGCTTTCCAGAATGTCTTGTTGCATGGCTATTGGATTTTTATAACTCTAGTTATGATCCAAACATAAAGCTGTTGTTTCCAGTGTAGAAATAGACATATGTTAGTTGTGGTTGTTTACTCCATGTGTTGCTAAGTGTGGCTTATGCCCTTGTTGATGGTCAAGTTATGATACTTGTGACCTTGTTAAACTTGTGTCATGCTTGATGTGCTTGCTCTCTATAGTTAGTTGTGTGATGTTAGTTAAATAGCTATTGGTGTCTATGTCTTGCATAATCTTGTGTTTCTCTTGAATGTTTATGTGATGCCTCTTGTATTACCATTCTTCATATTCATGCACTTGCATCTTGCATCTCATCTAGGTGCGCTAGATGAACCACGTGAAGGACGTGATGTTGGAGCCGAACCCGAGGACGGTGAATGGTGGACCTATCCCGAAGATGGAAGGACTGAACAAGTGCTAGGACGGGAGATGCTCACTTAGCGAGTGTCGTCTAACTAACACTGAATCAGTGTGGGATCCCAGGCAAGCCCCGGAGCATTCTAAGTCTCCCATATTTTTACAAATATCTTGAGTATCTTTTATTGTTGATGATGCATTAAGTATAGGAATTGGTTGGAACCAATTGTTGCATTATATCCTTACCTTATCCAGATAAAATCCTATGAATCCTAATTAAGTGTAGGATCGAATGATGCTTAGCTAAGCATAGACCGGTAGAAGTCGGGTGATTTCCTGTCACCTGCGAGATGTAGGATGAGCTTTTGTCACGGTTGGCTATATTTGCCATCATAAAAAGAACCATGTGTTAATAATAAAAAGAGACCGGACGGGATGACGGTAGTGCAGCAACAAGGCATGGAGGTCTTGGGTGTGAATCTATCCCCGTCTGTATCATTTAAGGACCGATACGCTGTACGTCCTTATGTCATGTTGAACGCAGCCTAACACTTAGTTGGTCGGATAAGTCGTTCGGACCGCGAAGCCTTGTAGCTCGACTCAGGCCGGGAACGCGAGTAGTGGCGTGCATTCTGGAGGTAGTAGGGATGTGCGGAGAGCCATTGGCATAAGTCCAAGGTGGGTTAGAGTCCCGAGCAACCTTGGCAGAGTGGTTCTCTATGAATGCCGATCTATTTGGACTCGCGACTCCTGAATTGTGCCAAAGGTGACTTGATTGCGACCCTGATGGGGGAAGCAGGGTTTGTGTTAGGAATACCCCCCCAGCTGGATAGGAATCGATTCAAATCGCCGTCTCTCCTAGAGAGTGAGAACTTGACTGAGCAGCGGCAACGTAGATTCACTAAATTTAAAGATATGGTTAAATGATGATGATGATGATGATGACAATGAGCCATGAAATACCTGATATGGTTATTATTGTTTGCAACTTAATCAAGTGATTGATTAGTACAGGTGCTAATATAGATGGTAGGTAATGGCTAAAAGTCACTGCTAGTATAGGTGAATAATGCTAATGGTTACTCAAGCTTGGTGTCATTTGTTTTGGTTTCCGATGAGTAAGTCTGGCTGAGTACATTCGAGTACTCAGGGTTTTTCCACCTTGTTGCAGGTGAAGTTCTCGGCCTGCTGAAGATGGTGGATAACCGCCGGTGGGCGCGGTGATTCTATATTTAGTCCTTATCTATATGCTTTTGTCTGAGGATGTCACTTATGCTGGCAATATATTTGGAACTTATATTAATGTAATCATTTGAAAGCTATGTTGTTTGCACTAAGCGGTTTTGAAACCCAAACTTGTACTATTATTTGTGAACCCATTTGTAATATTATTTTTGCTGCAACCCTGCGTATGTGATGTGTATTTGCTTAATCACATGATCTTGGTTGTGATGTGGATTTACTGAGGTCCTTCGTGACACTCAGCGGACTACTGGATTTATATAAGTGAAAGTATGTGCGCGTCAACATGCTAAACGGGGACAGCCGTACTTGATCTTGTATAAATTGGGCGGTTCTGTCATAGCTAACATCAGAGCAAGATTAAGCATAATACTGTCATGTACATTATTTTAAAAACAAAGTTTTGGTTTTAAAAAGCCTATTTTGACTAAAACTTTAGCTACAGACAAATTTGTTAAAAAAATAATTTGCAAAACTATGCTAGCGACATCCTCCTTTATGCCCAGTTAAGGACTATTAGGTGGCTATCTAAGTACTAACATGGGGGTTTTTACTTTCATCGTCCATACGGCGTGCTATTGTATGGATGACATTCACTTGAATGGTAATGTATGGATCAATTGCCTCTACGCCTAGGTAAGTGGGAGTTGTGAGAGCATGACCGTCCAACTGTCGGTCTAGGGGAGAGTTAGCTATGGTTACTGGAATATTTACATGTTACACCCATGTATATATGAAGGTACTTAATTGTGGGTATATCTATTGGGTAGCTATGGATACCGAAGTATATATATCTGGGGATGTATGTATGGAGAGTATCTTAGTTTACTACTTTCATTGTGTGCTTATTTATCTCTTGTGGGGATGGGCTGCAATGAATTTGCCTGCAGGTATGCTAACCACGAATGCGTAGATTGAATGTAGCTGACGACTAGCTATATATCGAGAGAGTACGTATTATGCCACCGACATAGAACGTGATTGCCACCTTAGCCTAGCAATTTCGTGAGGACAAATAGGACGAGCATGCATCATGATTGTGCTTGTGCATAAATATGCTTCCCTCACCTTGTTCTAATGCTAAGTAACTTGTGATCAATGTGATGTCACTATTTTTCCTGTGTGAAGCTAGCCAAAATGCCTTGTCCCATGCTGCTTGAATAGCTATGCTTGAAGTTAGTGTGTGATTAGCTTTGCCTCATATGTTGGCTTCCAAAGGAAATAGATGACAAGTTAATAGTTAACAAAAAGTTCACCCCTTTGAAAACTAAATCGCTAAATGTAAGTAAAACTTGTTTTGTAGAGATATCCACCTACTCAATAAAAAGGAAATAAAAGATAACAGTACCTTACCACCAGGTTCACATGTTTATGTGTAGTGGTGTTACTGTAGGTGACTGCTTATTATGTACGAGCTTTGTGCTTAGTAATAGTCGCTTAAGCTAATCGGATTGAGTGTTTCGAAATGCTCGCTTAAGACCATGATGTAGGCGTGGATGCTCGTTATCTAGGTAGTGCCGTAGTTGTCACCCTTTTGTCCTCGGTAAGCATATGAGTGTGGAAGAGCGCTATCCTGGAGCAGCGTCCAAGTTTTGATAATCTCAGGGTTGTCGTCTACAATTAAGTTCTCTCTTAGGAACCTGAGCCTATACACATGGTTGCTAGCCTTGAACGATGCGCTACGAAGACTTTATCTATGCCTTTGCTTGACCTTAGGCCCAAGCTTAGTTCCCTTGAATGCTTGCATGTGTCGTGGTTGTCCCGCTCCTATGTGGGAGGACCTTGCTCAAAAAAATCCTTATCGGACCTCATTGCTCTTTCTCCTACTGATGAGCTAGTGCAATGCTAATCGCTATCTATCCTGGCTTTGGAACCTTTTCCTCGCAGATTCTGTCATTGCTTTATCAACTCAATCCCTAGTCAGTGCATTGGCTATGTCCCTTGAATCTCATTTATTTTGCCTCCAACCCTTTCTAGTCCCTGGATGTTTATCAGTCTTGATCTCATGTCGCTGCTTGACAAGACCAAATCTCATGTTAATCTTTATCTGGTAATCACTTGGGTGGACACAAGATGTATATGGAAATTAGCAAGAGTCGCCTACTCAGTTGTCGTCGGCAATTAGGCTATGTTCTCTTGCGCTGTGTTTTGATCTTCAGATCGCCTCCTTGTTGACTCCTAACCTTTGTGACTACCTTTGTTTGCTATCCCTCCTTCTCATTGTGCTTGCTCCTATGCAACCAAATTTGTGCCACGTGAGAATTCTGGTGGGTTGTATGTTCAGTAATGGTGCCACGATTAGCGATCTATGGTGACGCAGCGGAACCTAGGGCCTCCTTGTGGGCGGCCGACGCATGGTTGTGCTACTGGGTGCGCGCTGGTATCGAGGTTTCTAGTCATGATCCATTGCCAAACTCTATCGATGTGTTATTTTCACGTGAGCTCTTCCTTGGTTATCTCTCCATATCTTATCGAAGGTCCATATATCAGACCGAAAGTAGTAGAGCTTCCTTTTGAAGTCACAAAAAGGATAACCTTTGAAGAACTGGTCACCGACATAAACATTAACCGACTATAAGAGGTGGTAGACAAGTGACTCCACTTGGTTGTCCTAGTATTGACGTCCGTCACCTAGTGAACAACTTATGTCATCATTGTTGGATCAGAAAGGCATACAACACTTAATGTTGGACAAATGGTTAGTCGGATAAGAATCGAATGTCACATTATGATTATGACCTGGCTATCCAAGTCTTGACTATTATGTGCATGCTGATCGCACAGTCGAGATCAATAATCTCTAGTGTGACCCCTTGTCTGCTGACTTCGATGGCGACCATCTGTTATGCGTTAATCACAACTATTGTTGGAAAGAGTGAAGGTTTAGAACTTCTAGTGTTGAGAGACAACTGATTAGTTACTAGTCAGAAGCTTAACCTCCAGCTAGGTGACAACTTTTGCTAATTACAAAGGCTATGTCTCACAGAGCAATGTTAAGCAATGTAATAGCGAGCCGTTTAGTACTGCAACTACTGCTTTGTTTTCCAAAACCTGTGCTGTCAAGTCAATTCCATCTTGGACAATCACATAGATAGAACAAGATGTTGTATCAGCTGCGTAAGGAGCTAGCGAAAGCATGTGCCTAGTTTCGATCAGCATCATTGTGCCCCTATGTACCACAAACGGATTTGTTCAAGGTTCTATTAGACCAAGTGCCAGAGAATATTTAGAAATGGTTCCTTGTCTCTGTAGGAATGCCCTACATGTGGAATAATGCTTTGTGCCCTGCGAAAACAGCCCACAAGTCCAATGTTTGTGCATAGTCAAGTTGGTGTCTAGAACGATGGTTGAAGTGTTACTAGAGAAGCATGTGAGGAAAACTCTAGCCTCCATCCTCAGCTAGGGAAAGGCTGCTGCTGCTATGAGAAAGGTTAGAGAGTGCAAAACACACACCTCAACGTGTGAAGCGAAGAAAAGGGAGAACACGAAATCTGTCTAGATTTTGTGACACTAAACCGGTTATCTTCAAGCCGGTGGTTAGTGACTCAAACGAAGTTGGATTGACCCCAAACTTGGTGATCTCATTCCTTGCTTAGGACCCTTCAATGTCTTAAGTTGGTTTGAGTATTGGTTGAGTAAAACATCGGATTTGAGAGATATCTTGTCGGCTCGGTTTGCTGCCATTTTAGAACACAGCAGTTTTGGTAGATGAATTGTTTGGATGGTCAAACGGTGTTCGGTTGAGTTGAATTTTGGTGAGTAGTTAGAAGACCCATGGATCTACATGCCCACCAAAATTTGTGCATATTGGAGCAGTAGTTTATGAGATATGAATAGAAAACAAAAGGGTACAGAATCTGCAATTTCGCTGTGACTTTGATCATCCTTTGCATTAGACGGTTGTGTTTGTAATTCATGCCAAGGAATTACAACTTGTAGGTGTATTGCTATTAGACAACCCTCCATACCCTTGAGAAGACTAATTGCACCCCTATGTGCCTTGCTTTTGCCCTCTTAGATTAGCAATGCGTGAGCAGTCAAGGTGTTCTAGAAGTCAAATTGTGCCCTTGCAATTCAAAAGTAATTGGAAAGGTGTCAAACCATAGATTTTTGGATTATGGTTTTTGAGATATTGATTGGCCTAAGAAAGAAAGCTTAAATGTCCAATGTAGTTCCACAAAGCTAGTTTTGTTACAGTACAAGTCAACCCAACTTACTGAGCAACTGCACCATGAAGGAGAATCGTACTCAAAATGCATGGTACTGAACTATTTCCCTTGTTTGAGGGAATACTGGCAACTTTTATTGCACTCTAGGCCTCGCTATCCCTCGTCCTTGACAATGTTTTCCAATGCTGCCTTGTCATTTGGTGCCTTCCATGTGTTTTACCCATGATGTTGCATCAACTTAACCCAGATTCCTATTGCCACTTAGATTCTAAGGTTTCCTTAGCTAATGAGCATCGAAATTGCTGGGTAGACAGAGTCATCTATCACATTCATCTTCACTCAATAGACTCAGATAATACAGTGTTATTATTAGAGAAAGAGCACTGCACACATGGAACATTATGTAGCTTCCCCTCACTTGACATCTGAGTGATTGCACCACGATAGCCGACTTGGATATTGGTTAGCTAGCTTCTCATTCCCTCAAAGGATGTTTACCCCATCTATGATCACATCCTTTACGGAAAGTCGTGCTCAAGCCACTTTAGTAGAGAACTGCTTTTCAAACCTTGGGAACAAATATAGCACCGTTGCAAGGAATATCCGGCAACCGACTACGATCTAGTGCAAAGTCCATAAGTTCTGTGCTATATCCACTAGGGAAGTAGATGTTACAAGTATTTAGTCTACGCTTGTATCACTCTTCGTATATCGAGGACGAAGTACGTAGGACAGTGCTATCTTGGATTCCTTCCAATGTAACAATGCTTTATGGACGCCAACGAAGGAAATTCTTCAGACAACAACTTACGACGAAGAGCAAGTATCAGAAAGTGTCATGACCAAATTAGCCTCTCTGATACTCTAAAGTTAAGTAGCCTAATGCTATCACTGATGTTGGAAACTGGTTGACATGTTTCTCTTCCCTTAAAAGTCTTTCGCACTGAATCTCGGGACGCGATTCCTTTAAGGGGGAGGGCTGTAACACCCTAGGTGTTTGTCACCAGTTAAGCAATAGGTTTGAGCTCAACCATGACATGTTCAGTGGTGATGGAGATGTCAAGGTCAAACCTATGGAAATGAGCCCCAACCTAAACCCGGATATTGCACCCTTGCTTTACATATAGGCCTTTTCAAGATATATGCTTGGCTAGTGTTATTGGAATATCTTCATGTGTCTCACATCAATACCCATCTATATTGATCACTGGAAAAGTTTCATGAAGTTTGGAATCAAAAAGTCACATGAAATGATAAGTTATATACTTATTGGAATGACTTTAATAAGTGCTTGAATTGCACTATTAAGTGAATGGAAATGTAGGTCATCAACCAAACCTTGCAACCTTACCCAAATTACTCTAGATGAACTCTACAACAAAAGTCATGAAAGGTTCATGTTGGGCAAATGCCAAGAAAATGCTCCAATGGATCAAAAAGGATAATCTAAGCTTTATCGTGATCCTACTTTGGTCAAAGTAGAACTGTAGGTTCTATGCAAGCTTTGATGTTGGACCTTAAATAAAAGTTGTAGTTCATATTATGTAGAAGAAACTTTGTTTTTACACTAAGACCTTGATTAGCTTTGAAATAAGTCAGAGGTCACAAGATTGAATCTACTGCAGTTTTCAGCGCTTGGAAATATTCTAAGTCTGGAATTTCATTGACATCAGCATTGGTGTCTCACGTTCTCCGAAATTCGTTAAGCAACTTGAGTTGGTCCAAAAATAAAAGTTGAAGATTATATTATGGAGAAGAGCATGCAAAAAGTTGCACTAAGTTTGACCAAGTTTTGACCTCCGAAAGCGAATTTCTATGACCGTTATCAACATGTTGACACTATCATATTAAGGCTTAATTAACCATGGATCTGTTGCTCAAATGACTTGGCATCCTTAATAAGAAATGTAGAGCAGACCGTGGTGAGCAAACTTCATTTTGGGCCCAAGGTCCAACTCAGCACAGATCCAGCCCAAAACCATCGCCGACCTCACCCTCGCCGACGCCCACCAGGTGTCCGATGTTTTGCCTTCGTGGAAACCATGCAGAGCCGAGCGCCTCCTTCTATCGCCGCGCATCCCTACGAGCCCTGTCGCGTGCCCTGCTAATTCCGAGTGGACATCGAGCTTCGTTCCCACTCCCTCACTCGCCTCTTCTCGCTCTCCCTCACTATAACGCCACGCATGGCCACGTCCGCCATGGCCGGCTAGCCAAGCTCGTCACCACCACGTCCCCACCGCCCTGAGCTCCCTCATGTCCCTCCGTGTGCATCTCTGGCTCTACCAACCTCTCCTCATTCTCGCGCGCTCCTTCATCGAGCCAACCTAGGCCAGGAGGCCAGAGGACCGCCACCGCCGCCGCTGCATGCCGATAGCGTGCATGGCCAGGGTGCCACAGCCCATCTCCTGACCATCCACGGCAACCTTTGGGTGCGCATGGTCCCCCTGGTTCTCCCCCGCCATTCCTACGCCGACGACGTGCCTTCTCCGGCCGAAATCAGCGAGCTCCCGCGCATCCTCTGCTCCAAAATCCCGTCAACGACCGCGCGCAACAATTCAACATAAGGGAAGGGCCGTTCTACGAAGCCATGACTCATTTGAATAGTGCTCCTGAGGACCTCTTCGCTGTAGTTTAATTAATGTTTTCTGCAGGGACCCCGATGCAAGACCTACATGTCTTTTCTTTTGTTTTTACAGATTTGAATGATGAACTTTGAAAATTCATAGTAATTAGTAGAAAAATCATAAAATAGTAAATGGGGACTTTTTGGAATCCTTGTGAAGTTGTATATGTAGTAGATCTATAATATTACATGTTTTAGTTTAAATATTTTGCTGTAAAAACAGATTTAGGCAGTTAGGTTCTTAATACTAGTTATGTCTTGTCTTTTTCATAACTGAAGTTGTGGTGCTCAAATAAATGTGAAATTTTTTTGGAGTGTTACTCTGGTGATGTTTGATGTCTGGTAAAAATTTCAGGAGTTTAGGCTTGATGGTTTAAGAGTTATAAAAATAACAAATTCCTTGTGTTGCTTTGCTCCTATTCTGAATAGTCCTGCATGTTTGAATTCATTGGCTCAGTTAAGTTATGAATCATGACTTTATGATAATACATGAGTTGTAGTACTTTTATTAAGCTTTTCAAAAAGCTAAATATAATGAGTTTTGGTTAAGTAGATCTTGAGTTATACTTGCTTAAACCTCTATGGCTGTTTCTGCCAAAACCCAGAGAGGGTTTCCTTGTTCTTACTGTAGGGCCTTCTTAATAGTAGAATTAGCTTGAGGCGTGTACAACAAAGTTGTTTAGAATTTGATAAGCTTTCTAAAAAGTCTAGAACCACATTTATTGGACATGGATAACTCCAGTTATTGCTATTTAAAGTGGCATGTCAGTTTCTTTCTATGTTTTGGACAGAGATGTAATTATTGGATTAATTGACCCTTCTAACTGTAGAATCATCTTAAGATGAGAATAAGAAAGTTGTAGGTAACTTCTTAAGCTTTTTAAAAAGTTATGGTTCATGTTTGTTGGAGGTCTAGAACTCCAGTTATGCTTCTCTGAAGTTCCTATCAGTTTTCTATACCACTGCGGTTGGGTTGCATTTGCAGTTTTGCTTGTGCAATTATTTTCGTGGTGTAAATGATGTTTGCTATGGTTATAGTGAATACAAAAGTTGTAGAAATTTTCATGATCTTGCTTGTGTTCAAATTGTAAGGCCATAGTCCTGATAGTGTAGGACTTACATGACCTTTAAGTGTTTGGTCAGGTTTTAATTGTATTCTGAGCAGATCTGAAAGGTGCTAGTGTTTGATCTAGTTAGGATTTGAATGAGCTTTTGCTGATAATAACAAAGTTGTAGATAATTCATGTATATATCTGTTTTTAAAATTTGGTGGTATTTGGCCTGGTGGTTTGTGAGTTATGCCTGTTTAAAGTTGGGTTTTAGAAATGGCTGCTCTCTGTCAATTGTGGACCAGTTTCTGTAAATGGGTATATTTGACTTAGTTATCTAGAGAATCATGCTAAGATGATTAAAGTTGAATTGTAGAAAATTCCATAAGATTTCTAGAATGTCTTGTTGCATGGCTATTGGATTTGTATAACTCTAGTTATGATCCAAACATTAAGCTGTTGTTTCCAGTCCAGAAATAGACATATGTTAGTTGTGGTTGTTTACTCCATGTGTTGCTAAGTGTGGCTTATGCCCTTGTTGATGGTCAAGTTATGATACTTGTGACCTTGTTAAACTTGTGTCATGCTTGATGTGCTTGCTCTCTATAGTTAGTTGTGTGATGTTAGTTAAATAGCTATTGGTGTCTATGTCTTGCATAATCTTGTGTTTCTCTTGAATGTTTATGTGATGCCTCTTGTATTACCATTCTTCATATTCATGCACTTGCATCTTGCATCTCATCTAGGTGCGCTAGATGAACCACGTGAAGGACGTGATGTTGGAGCCAAACCCGAGGACGGTGAATGGCGGACCTATCCCGAAGATGGAAGGACTGGACAAGTGCTAGGACAGGAGATGCTCACTTAGCGAGTGTCGTCTAACTAACACTGAATTAGTGTGGGATCCTAGGCAAGCCCCGGAGCATTATAAGTCTCCCATGTTTTTACAAATATCTTGAGTATCTTTTATCGTTGATGATGCATTAAGTATAGGAATTGGTTGGAACCAATTGTTGCATTATATCCTTACCTTGTCCAGATAAAATCCTATGAATCCTAATTAAGTGTAGGATCGAATGATGCTTAGCTATGCATAGACCGATAGAAGTCGGGTGATTTCCTGTCACCTACGAGATGTAGGATGAGTTCTGGTCATGGTTGGCTATATTTGCCATCATGAAAAAGAACCATGTGTTAATAATAAAAAGAGACCGGACGGGATGACGGTAGTGCAGCAACAAGGCATGGAGGTCTTGGGTGTGAATCTATCCCTGTCTGTGTCGTTTAAGGACCGATACACTGTATGTCCTTATGTCATGTTGAACGCTGCCTAACACTTAGTTGGCCGGATAAGTCGTTCCGACCGCGAATCCTAGTAGCTCAACTCAGGTCGGGAACGCGAGCAGTGGCGTGCATTCTGGAGGTAGTAGGGATGTGCGAAGAGCCATTGGCATAAGTCCAAGGTGGGTTAGAGTCCCAAGCAACCTTGGTAGAGTGGTTCTCTGAGAATGCTGATCTGTTCGGACTCATGACTCTTGAATTGTGCCAAAGGTGACTTGATTATGACCCTGATGGGGGAAGCAGGGTTTGTGTTAGGAATACCCCTCTAGCTGGATAGGAATCGATTCGAATCGCCGTCTCTCTCGGATAGTGAAAACTTGACTGAGCAGCGGCAACGTAGATTCACTAAATTTAAAGATATGGTTAAATGATGATGATGATGATGATGACAATGAGCCATGAAATACCTGATATGGTTATTATTGTTTGCAACTTAATCAAGTGATTGATTAGTACATGTGCTAATATAGATGGTAGGTAATGGCTAAAAGTCACTGCTAGTACAGGTGAATAATACTAATGGTTACTCAAGCTTTTATGCAAAAAGGTTGTCCAGTCAGATCCACTAAATTAAGCTATGCACGATCCTTGGTGTCATTTGTTTTGGTTTCCGACGGGTAAGTCTAGCTGAGTACATTCGAGTAGTCAGAGTTTATCCCACCTTGTTGTAGGTGAAGTTCTCGGCCTGCTAAAGATGGTGGATAACCGCCGGTGGGCTCAGTGATTCTATATTTAGTTCTCATCTATATGCTTTTGTCTGAGGATGTCAGTTATGCTGGCAATATATTTGGAACTTATATTAATGTAATCATTTGAAAGCTATGTTGTTTTCACTAAGCGGTTTTGAAACCCAAACTTGTACTATTATTTGTGAACCCATTTGTAATATTATTTTCGCTGTAACCCTGCGTATGTGATGTGTATTTGCTTAATCACACGATCTTGGTTGTGATGTGGATTTACCGAGGTCCTTCGTGACACTCGGCGGACTACCGGGTTTATATAAGTGAAAGTATGTGCGCGTCAACGTGCTAAACGGGGATAGCCGTACTTGATCTTGTATAAATTGGGCGGTTCTATCACATGGGGGTTAGTAAAGTTACCTCAATGACTCGAGTGATGAGTCCAGGGAGCTCTTACTGGATATGTTTATGTGGGGTTTGGGTCTGATGTTCATGATGGAGCTGGCATAACCTGCATGGGGCATCCCACTTCTCTGTACCCGTCTCTCGACAGTGGCCCGAGCCATCCGATCGACCTGGGTGACCTATCGACCTCTCCTCGATGGAGATTCCCAAGAAGGTGGAGGCTAAAGCTTGGGGTGCGGGGATAAAAACTCTGATCACGCTGGTGAGCAAAGACACCGTAGCCGTCGGGACGTAGGTTTCTCACAGTCCGACCAGCTTTACTCAGTGCTTGTCTCCACATACCCTGCCTCTAGTTTTTTAACGTGAAGAGGGGTCGGGCATAGAGAATGTCTACTGAATAGACACTCTTGCCAGCCCCCGAGTGAGGCCTTGTAACACCCTAGGTGTTAAGCTTGTATAATTTGACTTGCATTGCATGAGTATGAGCATCAAGCATTCATATATAAGCTTTTACAATTGAAACATATGATTGAAACATACGAAACATGCTTGTTATTTTATGTTTCCTTGTATACATGCATATGATCATGAGTGAATACATGTAGATGGTTGATGTGAGTCACTAAAACATCATAGCTATACTTAGAATGACTAATGGAACATGGTTCATGAAGATCACTTTGCATGATCAAGTATTCAAGTGATGCTATGTAGGTGATCTAGAAAGCTTTGTGTGTAACCAGTGTATGAAATGATTGTGTGACCTTATAAACAGCTTGAACATGTTTAGAGTGTCATTATGAGCAACTTTGGTATTCATGGCTAGGGCTAATTTGACCACTAAGTCATAGTTCAAGTATAAGTCATCATTTGAATGTAATAAGTTTGACCAAGTTTGAACTATATGATAGAGACTTTGCATGGAAGTGTGCACTAAAGTAAAGTTGTAGTATTTGATAAGAGGAACAACTTTTATTTTTGGGTCATAGACTAGTTTAGCTCCTAACATGCTTAAAAATTGCTCACAAGAATCAAGATTTCATTGATTTCAACAATTAGGAAAAAAATTCTAAGTTTTGCGTGCTTGCAGTTTGACGGTCACTACTTTGAGTTGATTTTACTCTCTATCCATTGCAAATTAGACCTTGATTTCTAAAGGAGTTTTGCAGCTGGTACTTAGGGCTACGAGTTCTGTTTAGGTTGTTTGCACTAACAAGCTACGGATTAGGAGACTTAATTGCTTCAAATCGCGTCGTCAGGCTTGGTTCGGGCCTCTAATGGCCAACTCGTTCGGTCTTGAATGGCCAACCGGCAACAGAGCATGGCCACCGCGTGGAGAAAGCGAAGCCATGCATCACCGCCGATCTAAGCAGCCAGGCCACGTTGAGCCACAGTGCACCTTTATCATCCCCAGCACTTGCCCGCTCCATCCCCGCGCTCTTATTTTGCTCTCTGTCTCTTTCTTCGCCCACCCATAGCAGCCATAGCAGCGAACAGCGCCGCAGTCACCATTGCTAGCCACCCCGCTCATCTTGCGCTGCATCACGTCGCTTCTCCACCACCACAACAGCGCCATTGCAACCTCACCACAGCAGTGCCGTTGCAACCTCCGCCGAGCACCGCACCACCTCCATCAAGCACTGTGCCACCTCCGCCGAGCACCGCACCACCTCCGCCGAGCACCGTGGCCACTCCACCGTCATCCCAAAGTCTCACCGTGCCCACAATTACTTACCAACTGCGCCCGGTAAGTCGTCGTGGCCGCACCGCCTCCGACCGCCTTTCGCCATAGTGGTTGGTACTCTAGAACCACCATCGTGTGTAGCAGCTCATAGACTCATTGGATTGAGTCATCGCAGTCCTCATCGGTGTAGCACCGTCGTCCTACTCTGCCGTGCCGCCATTGACGACGCTGCCGCGCTTAGCTCCGGCAATAGGTCCAGCTTGTCAGCTTAATAGGTGTAGGAGGTCATGGGGATCACGGTTGGGTCGGTGTCGTTGCTGGAGAGGGTCGCCATTGGTGAACTTCGGTTGTCCCGTGCCGCACTCTGTATTGCCGTAGCTGACGTGCGGGGTCGACTGAACTGAGGGCCCCAGTTGTCAGTGACTCGATGGAGAAAGCTAGTTCATTTGTTTTCAGTTTTGATGCAAACATTTAAAAAATGATAAGTGGGGTTGTAGGGATCCAAATCTGGTGAACCAAATTTTGTTGTATTCCTTAGGAAGTGTAGTTTGTTATAAAAATATGAAATGTGCATTTTCTAGTATTTTTCATGGTGATTTAAATATAGTTAAATGAGTGCTTTTTTGTCTATTTACCATTTTGTAAATTAGATATCTTGAGCTAGAAAAATGATAAAAATGTGATTCTAATTTTGTGGGTTTTATATTGACATGCTCTAGCTAGGAAAAATATATAACCTGTTGCTTGACACTTTTCTATAGGATTTTTCATTTTCACTAAAATAACCCTTGCTAGCTTGTCATTTTTGCATAGGATGTTATACATGTGCAAATGGTGTGAATTTTTCATAGTAGCATATTGTGAGCATTAGGAGTCTAATGTAATTTTCTAAGAATTTATTTTGCACATTTGGTGTATGTTCATTATTTACCCTAATTATTTAATTAAATTAATAAAGGCATTTAGATAATTAGATTGTGATTAAGCATGATGTTTTCTATGGTTCTTGTGATGCATAGTGACTGTTGATGTCAATGGTAAGGCTTAGAAGCCATTGATTGTTTGTAAATAACTAATTATCACTTTATAATTCTAATACAAAACCGCGTGTATAGTTTTGATTGTGTGGATGATTTCATATGGATAATGGTCTTTGCTATAAAACTTGTTAATAACAAAGTTGTCGATAACTTACTAATCTACCTTGTGTTAAATTTTCAGTCTTAGGGCTTAGGGTTTTTGAGTTCTAGCTGTTGCAAGTTTGTTGTCCGAAATGTTTGCTTTCTGGATAGATTTTATTAAACGATTTGTTTGCCCTATATAACTCTTGAATCACAGTAAGAGTATTAAAATAAAGTTGTAGACAATTTTATAAGCTTTCCAGAAAGTCCAAGATCACAACATTTGGATAAGTACAATTTTAGTTATGAGTAAAACAAGTAGCTGCTGTTTTGTGGTATAGTAAAGGAATGTTGAAGTGTTTGATTAAGTAATCAAGAAGAGATATACACATACTCAGTAAAATGTGATGCACTTGTTATTACGTTAACACCATGCTGTTAAGAATACTTACATGAATGCATTCATCATGTGTCATTATACTATACTTGTCAGCATATCTGCATTTGCAATATCTTATGCCATATTCATGCATCTAGGATCGACAGAGGAGATAACGTTGCTAGAATTCAACGAGGGAGAGGAAGGGGACCAGCAAGAGATTCCTCAAGCCACAGCTCCCAAAGAAGAGGAGCAGACCCTAGAGGAGCTTCCGGAGTGCCCTGACCACCGCCCCACCTCCTTTCTAAAAGGCAAGCCCCATAGCATTCTAAGTTTCCCAGTATTTTACAAATTATTACTCGAGTCCTTATGATTGATGCATTAGGTTATAAGAGTTGATTGGAACCACTCGATGCATATAATTTCCTTTCCCAAAAATACTCCTTTAACCCTATGTAGGTCTAGGATCGAATATATGCTTAGCCATGCTTAGACCGGTAGAAGTCGGGTGATTTCTTGTCACCTGCGAGATATAGGTGGATACCGAAGCACGGTTGGCTATACTTGCTATCGTGGAAAAGAACCATGGGGTAATGTAAATCGAGGCCGAGTGGAGTCTATGGTAGGTTGACTCATGTGATTCCGTCTGTGCCAATTAAGGACCATATCATTGTTGGACCTTTTGACAAGATTGAATGCATGCCTATCACTTAGCTGGCCGAATAACTCGTTCCGACCATAAAGCCGAGTAGCTCAACTCAGGCCAGGCCCTGCTCTGTAAGAGTGCGCACTCTGGATGGTAGTAAGGGTGTGTGGGGAGCCAGACTGAGCCCAAGGGTAGGCTAGGCCTGAACATCCTAGCATTTGGTGTCCCTGATTGTGCGGCGCTGGGCGAACCTGCAAAATGTGTACTTGAGTTGTACCAAAGGTGATCTAAGGCTACCGTGGCTGGTAGACCTAGGTTTGTGTTAGGAATGAATTCCCAGCTGGTTGAAATCAATTTGAATCGCCGTCTCTCCCGGATAGTGAGAAACTTGGCTAGCTCCAACCTCATAGTAATTGTATTATGGAACATGATGGTTTGGATAAACATGGAATTACTATACCTGCTATGGTTACTATTGTATGCTCTTAAAATGATATACCACATGTTTGGCACATGATAGTTGCTAATTTAGAGATGGATAGTTATAATTAACTTGATAACGGAATCATAATTGTATAACCAAGTTAATCACTTTTTATGCAAAATGTTGTCAAGTTATCTCCACTTATACAGCCTTGCATAACCCTTGGAGTCAATTTATTTATGGTTTATGACAGGTAAGTCTAGCTGAGTACCTTCTCGTACTCAGGGTTTTATTCCCATTGTTGCAGATGGCATAGTATATCATGGTTATTGCAAGAGTTGCTTCTATCCCGCTGTGGATGAGGAGTAAGCCTTGGACAGGCTTCTTTATTAATCCCTCTATATGCTTTTGTGGACTATGATCATATGTTGGCACTATATTTAACTATGTTGGAAACACTACTTTCAACTTAATTTACTTCCGCTATTATCTAACAAACTTGGTTTGTAATAACTTTGTTTTATACTCTGATGATGGAAATGTATCTGCAAACTTTATGTGACATGTATGTTGAATCATGTATGATCTTGGTTGTTGGTGGATCGTTTATTCGAGACCCATCATGGTACTCGACAGACTACCGGGTTTATATGGGCTCAAGTATGATAGTACGACCGCTTGCGGCTGCCATTGTACTTGTGCTCTTATAAATTGGTCAGTTCTGCGACAGCCGGTATCAGAGCAAGGTTCAACGTAAATTATCACATGTGTATTTAAAACAAAAGTTTTTGTTTTCCAAAACCCTTTTCTGGCAACTAATAGCTATATAAATAAGTATTCGAAATCTAAAGTGTGCTAGTGATCACTTTCCTTATGTCCAAATTAAGGACTATTAGGTGGCTACTTAAGTACTAAACTTGGGGGTTTTTATTTTCGTCGTCCATACGGCGTGCTATTGTATGGATGCCATTCACTTGAATAGTAATGTATGGATCAAATGCCTCTACGCTAAGGTAAGAAGGTAAGTTGATGAGTGGCATGACCGCAAGATGTGAGCCTACGGTTGGGGAGAGTTAGCTTTGGTACGGCTATGTATGCATGCTTGCATGTGTATATGGTGCGTATTTAATTGTGGGTATAAACTGTCATCAAGTAGCTTTTATACGGAAGTATATGTATGGGTATACATATATGGAAGTATTTATATTTACATTCTGCATATTTAATTATGGGATTGGGCTAAAATGAAACTCTTATGCAGGTACACTAACAACAAAACATGTAGCTCGACTAGTTACGCTATATATGAGAGAACATATGTATGCCACCGTGTATATCATTAGAAATAATTTTTCCTAAGTTTGTGAGGACATACAAAACATGCATGCATCATGATGATAATGAATCTATACTTGCATTGTCCCTCCCCTTATAAATTTCTTACTCGGTTATGTAACTCTTATCCATTAAGGCCTTGTCTCACAAAAGTTGTACATGTTGGTGGTACAGATGGCAGCACTAGTCGGATGTGAGAATTTACTAATGGTGTTCGGAACTCCTGCTTTGCTTTGGAGAGTTTTGCACTTTGCGGGGTATCAGGAGCCACCTCTCTATCATTGGAATGAAGAGTACCTAGAGGGACAGCCATGGTATGAGGTGCAACTAACCATACCAGCCCGCACCCAAGCACCTTTCTGGTAGGAGTGGAAGGCAAATCCTGAAGGGAAAACTCCTTGGGAGGCTGCCCAGACAGTGGCCTTTGAGGTTTTGAGTCGGATCTATCAGCAGCATGGGGATGCACTTACCGGTAGTGCCGCTAGTATGTTTCCTCAGGTGGATCCATCCACAGCAATATGGGAACAACGCAACCAAAACGCATTGATCCGAGATCAGGATGAGCAGGCAAATAGCTCTAGTCCCGCTATGAGTGCCATGTTTGCGGTGATGAAGATGTTTTGTACATGCCAGGACACTAGGGATTTCTGGTAGGAATCATACACCACTTGCATGGACAAGCTCATGAGAGCTGAGGCCGCACAATGTAAGCTCAAGAAGCATGTGCGCAGGTATAAGAAAGCAGCAAGTGAAGCCTGATGGGAATCTGACCAAGCCTATGCAGCTTTGGGCAATCTCCATACCCAAATGGAGCAGGTAGATCAACAGAGAGCTGTAGCCCAAGAAGCAAGAGCTGATGATCAAGCTTTGATTGTAGGACTACAGGAGCAGCTAGAGGCTGCCCGTGCTGAGGCATCCACAGCTATGCGCCAGCGGGACGTAGCAAACAACCGTGCCGCTGTAGCAAGAATAGAACGAGATAGGCACCATGCCATAAGTAATGTGCAGGACCATGCTAAAAGGAGCTTACGTCAGCAGCTTACATAAGCTCAGCTTTGAGTGATGGACCTTCAGCATGAGGTGCACTATCTGAACAACTAGCTGAACCCAATCCTTGATGGGGAAGAAGATAGTCCCAATATGGAAGAAGATGACAATGAGGATGAGAAAGAAGTGGAGCCTAAGGAGAGAGATGATCCTATCTCTGACCTCGACAGTGATCATAATGAGGATTTGATTGCTTAGTGACTAGTGGAAACACTAGATGTATCATCGCTATCTATGTAATGGACCTGTAGTTGGAGTTTGGTGTTGGTGATTAGACTATCATGTAGTATTGGTACTTGCATGTATCTCATGTTTGGTTAAACGATAATGCAATTCCAGTTCATTTATCAGTGATCATGATTTGAATGTTAAAGCGCTATGAGTCCGATAAGTGATCAAGTTGGTGGTGTCATGTTGCGAGAATGAATTATTATGCCTCTGTTCTTATTGTATGAATTTAAGATTCTCTCCAGTAATTTCAGTTTGGCACGATTATAAAATTCATCTGCAATCTTCGGACATCATCCAATAATCACTTATTATTGCAACTTTGCAGATGACTTGCACCCAAACAGGAGCTAGCAGCAGCCATGATGGCAACGACGGTGACTTACCACCACCACCACCACCATCTACTTAGGAGTTCTTTGCCTAATTCTTGGGAAGCCAAAGTACAATGGAGGAAGCTCTGTGCCTCATTGCATAGAACACAGCTCGTGCCCACCCACACCAACAGGGCCTAAGCTAAACCAGCATAGTACCTTCATGGAATTTCTGGATACAAAGCCTCCTATCTTCAAGGTGGCAGAGGAACCGCTACAGGCGGACGAGTGGCTCATTACTATTGAATAGAAGTTTTGTCTGCTAAGAGTCACCGAGCGCTAGAAGACTGAGTATGCATCCCATTAGTTGCAGGGACCGATAGGGATTTGGTGGACACATTTCTTGTCCTCACTACCTGCTAATGCGCATGTAACATGGGAATAGTTCAAGTTGGCCTTTCGGGGACATCACATTACCCTAGGCCTGATGCACATGAAGGTAGCTGAATTTAAGAGGCTCACACAAGGGACAAAGACCCTTATAGAATACATGCATGCTTTCAACAACCTATCTAGGTATGCCCCCAGTTTTGTTGATACCGAAGAGAAGAAGATAGAGAGCTTCAAGCGGGGTCTGAGCACGAAACTGATGAAGACTATGGCCAATTCCAAGTGCACCACCTACAACGAGTTTATTAGTGATGCTTTGACCCAGTAAAACCATAACAATATGCATGTGGCAGCTAAGGGCCACAAGAGGGCAATTGAGGCAGGTGCCTTCAGATCTTCATAGTCTAGAGCTCCTATCATAGCTAGGCTGTAGTTCTGCCCACCTGCACCTAAGTTTAGGCCTCCACCACCAAAAGCTCAGAACGGCAGGCCTCAGAAAGTGCTACATAAGGCATTCACTATTGCCTTACCCAAAGGGAATGGTGGTTAGGGAAGCTCCACCGGACCTAGGAGCAATCAACCTTGCTACAACTGCAATCAAGTGGGTCATTGGGCCAAAGAATACCCCCACCCAAAGAGGAATGGCAATTAGAATCAGAACAATCAGAGACAGGCAAACTCGAGGGCACGTCCTGGATACGTGCACTATACCGCTGTTGAGGAAGTGCCCGTAGGAGAAGTTGTCATGGCTGGTATGTTTCTTGTCAACAAGCATCCAGCTATTGTTTTATTTGATTCAGGAGCCTCTCATTCTTTTTTGAGCCAAGCATTTGCATCTAGACATGGTTAGAAAATAATTGAAGTAAGCAAGGGCGGTTATAATATAAGTTCAGCTAGGGCTACTATTTCTACAAATAAGATAGTCAGAAACGTGCTCATCTCTATACTAGAAAGGGAGTATACAACGGATTTGATAGTATTGCCCGTGTTATCCATAAGTGTAATCTTAGGCATGAATTGGATGAAAGATCATGGTGTTCTCATTGACACTAGCACTCGGACTGTTATGTTGAGAGAACCCAAGGGAGGAAATGCTTTTCTAGTACCACTCTCTAGAAATTTTGAACTCCAACACTTAACTTGTGCTATCCAAACCACTACCCTTTGTGATATCCCAGTGGTTTGTGAGTTTCCTGATGTATTCCCAGATGAGTTACCAGGTTTACCACCTGATAGGGATGTGGAATTTAAGATTGAGTTAGTGTCAGGTACGGCACCTATCTCAAGAAGGCCTTATAGGATGCCACCAAATGAGTTAGCGGAACTTAAGATTCAGTTATAGGATTTGTTGGACAAAGGTCTCATTCAACCTAGTTCATCTCCATGGGGATGTCCAGCATTATTTGTGAAGAAGAAGGACAAGTCCTTGAGAATGTGTGTGGATTACAGACCACTTAATGCTATGACCATTAAAAACAAGTACCCGTTGCCTCGCATCGACATCTTGTTCGATCAGTTGGCGAAGGCAAAGGTATTCTCCAAGATTGACTTGAGATCAGGCTATCATTAGTTAAATATCAAGCCAGAAGACATACCTAAAACTGCTTTCTCCACTAGGTACGGCTTGTATGAGTATTTGGTTATGTCTTTCGGACTAACGAATGCTCCTGCCTACTTCATGTACCTAATGAATTCGGTATTCATGGCCGAGCTCGACAAGTTCATGGTTGTGTTTATCGATGATATATTGATTTATTCGGAGAACGAGGTAGATCATGCAGAGCATCTGAGGATTGTTCTATCTAGATTGAGGGAGCATAAGTTGTATGCAAAGTTTAGCGAGTGTGAATTTTGGTTAAGCAAGGTACCTTTCTTAGGCCATATCTTATCAAGAGATGGAATCTCTATAGACCTACCAAAAGTACAAGAGGTCATGGATTGGAAGGCCCTGACTTTGGTTCATGAAGTTCGGAGTTTTCTAGGGTTAGTAGGCAACTATCGTCGTTTCATTCCAGATTTCTCCAAGATAGCTAAGCCCATGACTAGGATACTTCAGAAACATAAGAAGTTCAAGTGGACCCCAGAATGTGAAGCAACATTTCATACCCTTAGGACTCTGTTAACTACAGCTCCTTTTTAGCACAACCCGACATTGAGAAGCCTTTTGATGTATTTTGTGATGCATCAGGTATAGGTTTGGGGTGTGTGCTCATGCAAGAAGGAAGAGTTATTGCATATGCTTCTTGGCAGTTGAGAAAACATGAAGTCAACTTCCCTACTCATGATTTAGAACTTGCAGCAGTTGTTTATGCATTAAAGATATGGAGACATTATTTGTTGGGCAATGTATGTCATATATATACTGACCACAAAAGTCTCAAGTACATCTTTATCCAACCTGAGCTGAACATGAGACAACGAAGATGGCTAGAGCTGACTAAGGACTACAATTTGGAAGTGCACTACCATCCCAGGAAAGCCAATGTTGCAGCCGATGCACTTAGTCAGAAAGCTCATTACAACACTATGGAAGCATTGTTGGAAGATGGATTTAATTTGTTACATCCTGTTGTACTGCACAATATCACTATCAGTTGTTCACTTGAGAGCAAAATCATAGAGCCGCAGAAGATAGATGTAGGTATATTTCACATCAAGAGAAAGATGCAAGAGCAAGAAACTAAGCATTTCAGATTGGATGAAAGGGGTGTGCTATGGTTTGAAGACCGACTTGTCATACCAAAGAACCATGAGCTTAGAAATCAAATTCTAGATAAAGCTCATTCATCCAAATTGTCTATCCATCCGGGCAGTAATAAGATGTATCAAGATTTAAAGACCCGTTTTTAGTGGACTAAGATGAAGAAGGAGATCGCAGCCTATGTCGCTAGGTGCGATAACTGTAGTAGAGTAAAAGCTGTTCATATGAAATCTGCTGGATTGCTTCAGCCATTGCCTATCCCAGGTTGGAAATGGGAAGAAATCAGTATGGACTTTATCATAGGCCTTCTAGTAACACAGCGAGGTCATGATTCTATATGGGTCATTGTAGATCGCCTCACCAAGTTAGCACATTTTATACCGGTGAACACAACAGATCGCATAGTGAAATACGCTGAACTATATGTTTCTCAGATTGTGAGATTACATGGAATACCTAGGACCATAATCTCAAATCTAGGACCATAGTTCATAGCTTGTTTCTAGGAACACTTGCACTAGGCTTTGGGAACTAAATTGATCAGAAGTTTGGCATACCATCCACAAACTTTAGGACAGACAGAGCGAGTGAACCAAATCTTAGAAGATTTGCTAAGAGCTTGTGTTATATCTTCTAAAGGTTCATGGGAGAAATGGTTACCTTTAGCTGAGTTCTCCTACAACAATAGTTATCAAGCAAGCATCAAGATGACTCCGTTTAAAGCCTTGTACGGCAAAAAATGTAGAACTCCGTTGAATTGGATTAAGCCCTATGAAAGGAGATACTTTGGTATTAACTTTGTAACTGAAGCTGAAGAGCAAGTGCATATTATCCAACAGCATATGAAGGCAGCTCAATCCAGACAAAAGAGTTATGCGGATAAAAGAAGAAGACCACTGACTTTTGAAGTGGGAGACTACGTATACTTGAAAGTGTCACCCATGAAAGGAGTGCAGAGATTTGGAGTAAAAAGGAAGCTTGTGCCTAGATATGTAGGGACATACAAGATTATTGAACGGAAAGGGAATGTCGCTTATAAGTTACAACTTCCACCAGAGATGAGTGCAATATTCGATGTCTTCCATGTTTCTCAGTTGAAGAGATGTCTTCGTGTACCTAAGGAAGCTATTACACCCACCAACATAAAGCTTCAATCGGATTTGACCTATGAAGAAAAGACAATCCGAGTGTTAGAAGAGATGGAAAGAGTAACATGGAGTAAGATCATTAAGTTTTATAAGGTGGTATGGAATAATCATAGTGAGCAAGATGCTACGTGGGAAAGAGAGGATTACTTACGTGAGGTTTATCCCGCCTTTTTCCAAGAATGGTAGGTCTTGCAAATCTTGGGACGAGATTTTTATAAGGTGGAGGGGTTGTAACACCCTAGGTGTTAAGCTTGCATAATTTGACTTGCATTGCATGAGTATGAGCATCAAGCATTCATATATAAGCTTTTACAATTGAAACATATGATTGAAACATATGAAACATGCTTGTTATTTTATGTTTCCTTGTATATATGCATATGATCATGAGTGAATACATGTAGATGGTTGATGTGAGTCACTAAAACATCATAGCTATACTTAGAATGACTAATGGAACATGGTTCATGAAGATCACTTTGCATGATCAAGTACTTAAGTGATGCTATGTAGGTGATCTAGAAAGCTTTGTGTGTAACCAGTGTATGAAATGATTGTGTGACCTTATAAACAGCTTGAACATGTTTAGAGTGTCATTTTGAGCAACTTTGGTATTCATGGCTAGGGCTAATTTGGTCACTAAGTCATAGTTCAAGTATAAGTCATCATTTGAATGTAATAAGTTTGACCAAGTTTGAACTATATGATAGATACTTTGCATGGATGTGTGCACTAAAGCAAAGTTGTAGTATTTGATTAGAGGAACAACTTTTATTTTTAGGTCATAGACTAGTTTAGCTCCTAACATGCTTAAAAATGCTCACAAGAATCAGCATTTCATTGATTTTAGCACTTAGGAAAAATTTTCTAAGTCTTGCGTGCTTGCAGTTTGACGGTCACTACTTTGAGTTGATTTTACTCTCTATCCATTGCAAATTAGACCTTGATTTCTAAAGGAGTTTTGTAGCTGGTACTTAGGGCTACGAGTTCTGTTTAGGTTGTTTGCACTAACAAGCTATAGATTAGGAGATTTAATTGCTTCAAATCGCATCGTCAGGCTCGGTTCGAGGCTCTGATGGCCAACTCGTTTGGTCTTCAGTGGCCGACCGGCAACAGAGCAAGGCCGCCGCATGGAGGAAGCGAAGCCGCACGTCACCGCTGGTCTGAGCAGCCAGGCCATGTTGAGCCATAGCATGCCTTTATCATCCCTAGCACTCGCCCGCTCCATCCCCGCCCTCTCATTTCACTCTCTGTCTCTTCCTTCGCCCACCCACAACAGCTACAGTAGCAGACAGCGCCGCAGTCACCATTGCCGGCCACCCCGCTCATCTTGCGCTGTGTCACATCGTTTCTCCGCCACCGCAGCAGTGCTGTTGCAACCTCACTGCAGCAGTGTCGTTGCAACCTCCGCCGAGCACCGCGCCACCTCCGCCGAGCACCACAGCCACTCCACCGTCATCCCAGAGTCTCACCGCGCCCACAATTGCTTACCAACTACGCCCGGTAAGTCGTCGTGGCCGCATCGCCTCCAACCACCTTTCGCCATACATTGTGATTAAGCATGATGTTTTCTATGGTTCTTGTGATGCATAGTAACTGTTGATGTCAATGGTAAGTCTTAGAAGCCATTGATTGTATGCAAATAACTAATTATCACTTTATAATTCTAATACAAGACCGCGTGTATAGTTTTGATTGTGTGGATGATTTCATATGGATAATGGTCTTTGCTGTAAAACATGTTAATAACAAAGTTGTCGATAACTTACTAATCTACCTTGTGTTAAATTTTCACAGTCTTAGGGCTTATGGTTTTTTAGTTCTAGCTGTTGCAAATTTGCTGTCCGAAATGTTTGCTTTCTGGACAGATTTAATTTAGTGATTTGTTTACCCTATATAGCTCTTGAATCACAGTAAGAGTATTAAAAGAAAGTTGTAGGTAATTTTATATGCTTTCTACAAAGTCCAAGATCACAGCATTTGGATAAGTAGAACTTCAGTTATGAGTAAAACAAGTAGCTGCTGTTTTGTGGTATAGTAAAGGAATTGTTGAAGTGTTTGATTAAGTAATCAAGAAGAGATATACACATACTCAGTAAAATGTGATGCACTTATTATTACGTTAACACCATGTTGTTAAGAATACTTACACGAATGCATTCATCATGTGTCATCATACTATACTTGTCAGCATATCTGCATTCGCAATATCTTATGCCATATTCATGCATCTAGGATCGACAGAGGAGATAACGTTGCTGGAATTCAACGAGGGAGAGGACGAGGACCAGCAAGAGATTCCTCAAGCTGTAGCTCCCAAAGAAGAGGAGTAGACCCTAGAAGAGCTTCCAGAGTGCCCTGACCATCGTCCCACTTCCTTTCTGAAAGGCAAGCCCCAGAGCATTCTAAGTCTCCCAGTATTTTACAAAATATTACTCGAGTCCTTATGATTGATGCATTAGATTATAAGAGTTGATTGGAACCACTCGATGCATATAATTTCCTTGCCCAGAAATACTCCTTTAACCCTATGTAGGTCGAGGATTGAATATATGCTTAGCCATGCTTAGACCGGTAGAAGTCGGGTGATTTCCTATCACTTGCGAGATATAGGTGGATACCAAAGCACGGTTGGCTATACTTGCTATTGTGGAAAAGAACCATGGGGTAATGTAAATCGAGGCCGGGTGGAGTCTATGGTAGGTTGACTCATGTGATTCCGTCTGTGCCGATTAAGGACCGTACCGTTGTTGGACCTTTTGACAAGATTGAATGCATGCCTATCACTTAGCTGGCCGGATAAATCGTTTCGACCGCAAAGCTGAGTAGCTCAACTCAGGCTGGGCCCCGCTCTATAAGAGTGCGCACTCTGGATGGTAGTAAGGGTGTGTAGGGAGCCAGACTAAGCCCAAGGGTAGGCTGGGCCTGAACATCCTGGCATTTGGTGTCCCTGATTGGGCGGCGCTGGGCGAACCCATGAAATGTGTACTTGAGTTGTACCAAAGGTGATCTAAGGCTACCATGGCTGGTAGACCTAAGTTTGTGTTAGGAATGAATTCTCAGCTGGTTGAAATCGATTCGAATCGCCATCTTTCCCGGATAGTGAGAAACTTGGCTAGCTCCAACCTCGTAGTAATTGTATTATAGAACATGATGGTTCGGATAAACATGGAATTACTATACCTACTATGGTTACTATTGTATGCTCTTAAAATGATATACCACATGTTTGGTACATGATAGTTGCTAATTTAGAGATGGATAGTCATAATTAACTTGATAACGGAATCATAATTGTATAACCAAGTTAATCGCTTTTTATGCAAAATGTTGTTAAGCTATCTCCACTTATACAGCCTTGCATAACCCTTGGAGTCAATTTATTTATGGTTTATGACGAGTAAGTCTAGCTGAGTACCTTCTTGTACTCAGGGTTTTATTCCCATTGTTGCATATGGCACAATATATCATGGTTATTGCAAGAGTTGCTTCTATCCCGCTGTGGATGAGGAGTAAGCCTTGGGCAGGCTTCTTTATTAATCCCTCTATATGCTTTTGTGGACTGTGATCGTATGTTGGTACTGTATTTAACTATGTTGGAAACACTACTTTCAACTTAATTTGCTTCCGCTATTATCTATCAAACTTGCTTTGTAATAACTTTGTTTTATACTCTAATGATGGAAATGTATCTACGAACTTTATGTAATATGTGACATATATGTTGAATCATGTACGATCTTGGTTGTTGGTGGATCGTTTATTCGAGACCTGTTGTGGTACTCAATAGACAACCAGGTTTATATGGTCTCAAGTATGACAGTGTGACTGCTTGCGGCTACCATTGTACTTGTGCTCTTATAAATTAGTTGGTTCTATGACAGGCCCAACCTCCTGCCGTTGCTGGGGTCAGGGGCTCGATAGCAAAATTAATAGGAGAAATCGTGCGTAAATTAAGGGTGGCCCATCCCTCGGCAGTGGCTTTGAGTCGTTCAATCGACTTGGGCACAGGATTTACCTTAATGGTATGAGTGATATGTTCGGAGAGCTCTTATCAGATATGATCGAGTGGAATCCAGGTCTATTGTTCATGACGGGGTCGGCATAACCTATGTGGGGCATCCTGCTGCTTCTTACCCATTTCTCGGTAGCGGCCAAGCGATCCGATCAACTTGTGTTACCCACTGGGACAAGACTTACCTACGGAGGTATGGGATGAGAACATCCTGCCCAAAAACTATAACATCCCTGATGTTAAAAAAAATTAAGAAGGTGATCATGTCATCATTATGCATAATCATCATGCATCAACTCATGAATGCATTTCATGTTTATATTATAGCATGCCAATGTTGCTTATGAAGTGTTTTATATGTTACATGAAATAATGTCAATAATAGTGATTAAGAAACTTTGTGAATTTTTGGTGTGAGAATCTCCTAAACAATTAAAATCTTTTCTTAATAAAGTTTGAAGTGCTAAGTTGATACTTTACATTAGAATCAAAGTGATGTTGTGTTTTTGAATCAATCATGTTCAAATTTAAGCTCAAATATTGAATTTAATAACTACCTCTCATACTTAGTCATTTTGCCTAAGTCTGTGAAAATTAGATATAGAGTTCAATTTTTGGGGAATTATTAAATCAATTTTCACAGATAAAAGTTGGACAACTTTTGTTTTAGTGATTGGTACAAAACTTGTACTTTAAAGTGGTGATATTGGTTGAAGTGTGTGATCTATTCTTAGTCACTATTTAATTACCCAAACATAGCTAATCAAACTATTTTTGAAATTCTAAAACTGAATTCCGTTTTATAGTTTCAAGTACCTCTCTTCTAAATTAAAAATCTCTTAAACCAGTAAGAATTAGAACTTGATCCTTAAAGCAATGTTGGACATCTCATCTAGGTGAATAACTTTGTTTAAAGGAGCTAATTGAGTTGCTGATCGAATGTGTGAGAAATAGAGGGAAGAGTAGAGGCTGTCAGTCATGAACAGTAGCACCAGGAGCAGTCTGTGCTGCCACGCAGCTGCTTCACCGGCGTCGGCGTGGCCCTCTGGGCGTTTCTCGAGCCTTGACGTGTAATCACTGTGTGGCCAGCTCAAAACGTCGCTGGTCAAATTGGTATGCTCTTCCTCGCTTCTTGAGACATAGAGCCAACCGTTGTCTTCTCCTTTCTTCTTTCTCTGCTCCGCCATTGCAACCTCACGCGCTGTCTGAAATTCGCTGTGACCACGCCATCTCCGCTCAATTGCTCTCGCAGATAGCTTCGCCACATCCATGTGCAGCACTTTGACTCGCTCACGCCATCCAATTTCGTCGGAGTCATCAGCGAGCCGTCTTCTTCCTCGTGGCCATCCGTCATGGCCGTCGAGCTCGCCTCCGCCGTGGCCGGTCTACTCCGGCTGCTCTCACTCATTTCTTTCTCTTGTTTTGCGCTTACCTCTGTGCCGTGATGCTCACAAGCAAACCGGTTGCTCGTCTTGTCCACAAGACACATCGGAACGCAGCCTGCCGCCATGTCCGCCGCTGTAGATCACCGGTGCGCGTGGGCAGCCATTCACCGGCCATCTTCGGCAACAATTCGTCCACACACGGGTGTGCACAGGTCCTTGCTTGCTCCAGCACCTCTCCTTCGCCGCCTGCGAGCATCACCCGACTGGAAATCGAGCTTCTCCGGCGTCCTCTGTTCTTCAAATCGCGACCAGGGACTTCGGCTTCGAATTCGAGAATTGTGAGGGGCTTTTCTGTGAACCGCAGACTCATGTGAATAGTGCCTTTTGGACCTGTTTGCTTTGAAATCGGTTGGAACTTTGAAAATTCATAGTAATTCATAGGAAATTCGTAAAATAGCAAATGAGGACTTTTTGGAATCCTTGTGAAATTGTCTATGCAGTAGATCTATAATATGTCATGCTTTAGTTTAAAGTTTTATCTGTAAAAATGGATTTGTGAAGTTAGGGTTTTAATGCTAGTTGTATTTGTCCTTTTTCATAACTATAGATGTAGGGCTCCAAATGAAGTGAAATTTTTATGGCATGGTACTCATGTGATGTTTGATATGTGATAAAAATTTCATGGTCATTGGTTGTTGTATTAGTGAGTTAATAATTATTTTCTTGCAATTGTCATTTCAGGACAGTTTTTGGGACTGTTTGGATTACATCATGATAATGATGTTTTTCGGGAAACTTGTTAATAACAAAGTTGTAGATAATTCATGTATCTAGCTGCTGTTAAAATTTGGTGGTATTTGACCTTGTGGTTTGTGAGTTATGCCTGTTTAAAGTTGGGTTTCAGAAATGGCTGCTCTCTGTCAATTGTGGACCAGTTTCTGTTAATGGGTATATTTGACTTAGTTAACTTGAGAATCATGCTAAGATGATTAAAGATGAGTTGTAGACAATTTCATAAGATTTCCAGAATATCTTGTTGCATGGCTATTGGGTTTGTATAACTCTAGTTATGATCCAAACATGAACCTATTGTTTCCAGTCCAGAAATAGACATATGCTAGTATGGTTGTTTACTCCATGTGTTGCTAAGTGTGGCTTATGCCCTTGTTGATGATCAAGTTATGATACTTGTGACCTTGTTAAACTTGTGTCATGCTTGATGTGCTTGCTCTCTATAGTTAGTTTTGACTTGTAACCGTACCATGAAGGAAAGTTGTATTCAAGTTAGTTAATCTTTTATGCTTCCACCAATGCACCTCCATGCATCATGTCATACAATCCATCATGCTAAAGCATGCATTATTTATTTACGTGTAGTGCATACGTGAGTGAGAAGGTTCGCGTTGACTCATCTTCAGATGAGTGTCATCATTCAATGGTGCTCGTGTTGATCAAGTGTTGGAGAAGGTTCATCCATCAATGGTGATGCTATCAAGTCTAACTCCATAATCTCTCTGTGGAACTAACCTTTTCTGCCAACCAAGGCAAGCCCTGGTTTATGCATTAAACCCTTACCTTGTTACTTTGAAAAGTTTATCACCTATGTTACTTATTGCATTACATTGATTATGTCAAATGTCACCTACTTGATGCATTGCCTACCTTGTTAATTGTTTACCATCCTTGAAGATGATTTCATTTACAAAGGCGTAGAATGCTTAGTATGCTTTATGGTAGGCTTTCAAAGTAAAAGTTTCGATACAATCAAAGATGGCATACTGGCCAAAGAAAGGAAGAAGCTAGAATGAACTAGAGACTAGTCAGGTGACTTATCTTGAATGTTGGGTAATGTTGCTGACTATGTCGCTTAAAGGCCACTCATTGTGGATCTTCTGAACGAGACACTTTGTAGTACTAGTCACATACTCCGGTAAGCCTACTTCGGCTAAACCGATACTAAGACGAATGCCCATGCACTAGGAGTGGAGAGATGGCGGGAGTAGCGTGTACCCTCGTGGCTGGAATGTGGCCGGATTTGAGGTGTGCTGTGCTCTCGGGTGGCGTGGAGACAGCTTAGTATAGGAGGATCCAGTAGTGAGGTTGATATATGCAAGATTAAGTTCTACATATGTCGTGTGATAAGGAATCCCCAGCTGGGACTTGAATCAATTCGAATTACCGGTGCTCCACGGATATGGAGACTCATTTCATTACAGAAGCAATGCAGGACTGGTGAATTACTAAAATTTGAGAAAAGGAATGGAATAAGAAGGATGGAACATGGGATATGAACACTTAGTTTGAGATAATGAACTAAGAAGACTTAAAGGTAAAAACTTGAAAATAGGATCAAGAATAGTAAGCTTTTGGCAAAGAACTTTTGAATCTTGCTACATCCTTACCTTGCCCCAACACCTGCATCTCTAAAGTCTTTCACCCCCTTTTACGTTGGGTCAGTCTTGTTGAGTACTTTTGTACTCAGGGTTTGTTAACCCTTATTGTAGGTGAGCCTCATGAGCAGGTCTGTTTTGGACCTTCCTGCATGACCGTTGTTCAGGTCGATGATGATAAATGAATGTGTGATCCTTGGGTAGGATACTTATTTTGTGTGTTATGTTTATGTTAGTTATGCCACTCCACTACTACTATGGTTTGTAATAATTATCGAACTTAATTTGTAAGGTTTGAAACAACTGGTTTGTAAACTATGTTATCATAAGACTTCTGCCAATTTACTCTGATGTATATATTTGAATAAATATTGTAATACTACAATGACTCTGTAATGGGATCCTGCTCAGAAATCGTGGATGATTCGGGGTTCCTCGAGGACACCCGATAGACTTCTTAAGTTACTAGGAACATATGCATAGTCATCAAAGGTCGTTGGACACTGACAAGTGCATGTGGGTCCTATAATTTAGGAGGTTCCGCCACAAAAACTTAGTTAGGTAGATAAGCCAGGCGGCGAACTTGTAATACATGGACAAGCTCTTTGATTTTGTTATAGCAAAATAGCTTTTTAGCCCTTCTCCCCTTTTTGTATAAAAAGGTTAGCGCATTCCGACCCCTTCCATCATTAAGGTCATAAAGCTTGGGGTATGGGTGAGCAAATTTTGATCACGCTGGTGAGCAAAGGCGTCTAGCCACTGGGGAGTAGGTCTCTCGTAATCCAACCAGTTATACTCAGAGCTTGTTCCCGCAACCCTAGCTCTTAGATCTTAATGTGATAGGGGGTTGGGCACAGAGAAAGCAGGTGTCAACACATAATTTTTGTCCTATGCCGAGGGCACACGCAGCAAGCTGGAAGGGTTCGCTCGATGGAGCAAATCTACCTAGCTTCAGCGCAGGGGTGGTTGATCCTACGTGATCCTCCCGAGACGTGCCAGTCAATTTGACCCTACAATTGACAAGGAGAGAAAGTTCATCAGTAATTAAGGACAGAACTTGTCGGTGTTGCCAGACAGTCCCGAATGTGCAGCTATGAGAGCCGATATGAAAGGAGATCGACTAAATAGTCGATTCCAGTATATTCATGAGAATAAATCAATTAGAGCTCATGGGGATGTGTAAGAAGGATCAGTTATCATTCAGGATAAATATCATTAATCGAACAGATATTAATCAATGGCAATAAGATATATCAATAATGATCGGTTTGTGCTAAGCCAATGATTATAATTAACCGAACCCCTTTTTATATAAAGAAACAATTCAACACCACTTAACCGTTTAATAAAGATAAATCTAACGAACATGCTAGATCTCATCTATCATCATGACCAGTGGGGCATAAGGTAGAATCATGCAGGCCATAGAAATAACAATAGACTCGATGACCCTAAGTCATTACTAATATTAGTGGGGCATGAGGCAGAATCATACAGGCCGTAATACAATAATAAGATCATGGGGCTAACATATCTTTCAACCTATCTTTACTTCAATGGTCTCGTGATGTGTACTATTCGTGAAAGCGCTCGATATTGGCTAAAACAACCAATTCAGGCATAACGCACAGTTAAAGTCATGCCTTACCAGGAATAGATCTACTAAATATCAATCCCCACTCCACGGTGCTAATAATGGGGTATGAGGCAGAATTACACAGGCTGTGATAACAGGCCATGGAACCATTCTCTCTAGCTAATAGATCTACTCAAGACGCAACATGCCTTAACCGCATGTTATGCATGATCAAGATTGATGTAAAATAGCTGATAAGACATAACTCATCATTTAAGGTGTAGATTGGATAAGTTTTAGGTTAGCAAACGATGGGTCAAATAAGATATAAGGCCGATTTAAATCAGTCTCAATCAGGCAGTGTGATATTGCTGTAATTAGATAAATAATGAAAGCAATAAGCAATATCGGTAACTTAATGAATCTACCAAAGACTATCATTCTAAGGTAGAGCCGATAACTTGACATTGATCTAATTCAAGCAGTGCGGTGTGAGGCAGAATCACACAGGCCATACTTGAATTAAACAAGAGTCGATAACTAGCTTATACTAGAGCCACAGTGGGGGTCGACTAGATCAATGCAGCCATACGAACAGAGGTATAAACCATGATGGTACTTACAGACAAGCAGTGGAGGTCGACCGGATCGATGGAGTCGTACTCGCTGAAGAACTCACCGAGATCTACTCTACTCCTACTCCTAAGGGATAGCTGGAGCCAAAAAAAGTAATTGACTTGTATTTGGAGTGATTGATTCCTTTTTACAATAGCCGGGGTTTGGTATTTATACACATGCCCTATGCATGACTCCTGTCTAAGCACGACTTATTACAATTTTTGGCCCTAGAGAAAACATTCCTAATTTAAGATAACTTGGACTCTAATCTTTCCCTTTTTGTAGTGTCCGGCATGCTTCGTCCTAGCACCGAATGTAGCCTCTGTTGTTATCTGCTGGCGCTATTTGTGGAAAGCCGATTCCATTTTCTGCATCTGAATCAGCTGATCCCGATCTGCATGTAATTGATTCCTTGGTGACATGATCTTGGGAGCTTTTGGGTCCCTGTAACATCTTCTTCCAAATTTTGGTGTAAACACATGCCCCCAATTTTGGGATAAAAGTAATTTTATTCTAAAATTATCATGTCTGTATTCCTGATTGGTCCACAATCACGGGTAGAGAACCTTGATCTAGGGTCCACTGTTTGTCCTTGCCTACGTCCACCCATGAGCCTATGCCTCAAAACTTTTTACAAGAGCGTCACTGCTTCACGGGCACTTGGATTCATCTTTCTAGGCTGGCTATAAATGCCTATCCGGCCCTAGCGAGAGCAACTCAACAATTCAGCCATGCTTTTCTTCCATCTGCTCCCTTGAGTGCCTCTAGTTCCGTCGGACTCTCCATGGTCCACTCTCTTGCCATGAAGATCTTGAGCGGTTAGAAGAATTCTTGTGCATAGGGTGATTGTGTCGCTCATTCTAGCACCTTGTTGAGCAAGAGGATCAGCTACTATGGCTAGGAGAAGTCTTGTGACATCACCTGTGTCTTCTCACCATGCTCGTAGAGCTATTCTAGTGTTTGAAAGGGCTAAAATGTGTGGACACCTTTCCCTTGTTTGTTCCACTAAATGCCCACCAGGAAAGCCACAGGCTTCATTCCCATAGTCTCTCAATTTACCGAGGAATCGGCAGAGCACATGTTGAGCGGGTGATTTTTCTCTTCTCAGGCACAATTTTATCAATGGGCCAATGTCAATTCATTTCATGATGACCTTTGGCCTTGTAGGGGTCCGGACTCCCTTCAATCCAAAGAAGCCTTGATAGGTTGATTTCTGGTAAATGTAAAATCTTTGAATTCATTTCACGACATTTCATAATTTGGGGAGGCAATAAGTTCGAATCTGTTATCTCTTCATTATCCGTCCCTTGAATTCCCGGAGTGTCATTCTGCCCCCATTTCCGACTCCAAATTCACACCTTCGGTGAAACCTATCTTCTCGCCTTCTTGGGCTATATATACATAGGCCACGGTCATGGATCGAACAACAACCTGCTTCGCCTCAAACTTTTTGCATCCTTAGTATAGCTTCTGTTCTTCTATAGGTTTGAGATCATGGAGAATAGCAAGAGGTCCGCTGAGGAGGCCTTTGATGGATCTACATCATCGTGCCAGCGCATCCACTGCCAAGAGAGTGCAACTTGCAATGCTTCCATCGTCCTAGAGCTGAGGGCCGACTCTACTCAGCCTTTGGGGTCATCTTCAGCACCAATTTGTCATCAGCTCCCCTATTACCCGAGGTGGTCGAGAGATAACAATGACCTGATCGCTTCTATTGGCCAGACTGGTGAGAAACTTGCTGACTATCTTTCTATTGCGGAATCAGCTCTGGCCATAGTTCAAGGCCGATCACCCCCTGAGGCCAACCCGGCACGGGAGAAGCTGGCCAAGGCTGAGGCCAGAATTGCTGGTGAGACATTTACCACTATTTTCTGTTTCTTCCTCAACTTTTATTCCTCGAAATCCTGGTCACCTCTTCTTCAAATCCTCTAGATCTGTCGGCTCAGCGAAAAGCCTTTGTTTGGCTATGGACCATGCGGCAGGATTCATTAATGCTAGGGGTGCCGCTCTGGTGGCTTGTTTGCATGACATCCTGAACCGCATCAGAGAAGTCACTCTTCATGGCGTTCGTCATGGGGCTGCCATGGCATTGGCTGCTGCGCAAGTTCACTCTGGCCATGATCTTTGGCTTCTTCCTCATGGAGCTCTAGTTACCGGATACCCCAGGGATTACGAGCGACTAGTTAAGGATTTCTTTGATGCCGCCTACTCTGTAGCTCTGACCTCCTAGGCTGATGACATAGTAAATAAAGTATTTTCTGATCTATAGCTTATAATTAGTGATATAAGTGAACAACTCCTTTGTCTCCAATGATCTTCACTTCATCCATCACTGTGTTCATATTTACCTTGCTCCTGCAGGCGATACACATTGTACTGGCTTTTACCCTTCTAGGTTTATCTTCGTACTAGAAGCGATATCCTTCTAGTATTGGCTATTAGAGTTGGCAGCCGAGCAACTTGGCTGTCAGGTGTTAATCCAAACATTAGGGTAATATTCCTTCAAATATTTCCCATTTGATTGCTCTACCGAATCCTCTTCCACTTTCAGTGTTTCCAAAGCTTAAACATCACCAGGCTCACAACGCTTGATCCAATAAGTTTTCTCTCGATGATGTAACCATGCCGACTATCTTGCTTTTGGCTGTCAAGGGTAATCCATCCCCAGCTTTCTCTAGAGTCTCATTGCCATTGACTGTCATAAGTATGTCTTTGAGAGCATCCCTAGATCAGCTGAAGAAATTAAACAGATCACGAGAGATGATGCCATTTGGCTAGAAACATTGAGAGCGATCCATGATGTTCCAGACTTGAAATCTACATGTCAACGCATGTCTTGTGTAGAATCGATCATACTCTCTGTTCTTTGATTACGCTTCTTTTTTTGGCTAAAGAGCCGATCTGATACAACCGATCCTAGACTTCAAATCCAATCAAGTCTGAAAACATGGCTTTTATTAAAAGAACCCTTTGATTTCTTGCCTTCAATTGCTCAACACCGCACTCCTATCAGCATTAGTGAAGTAGCGCTTTGCCTCCTATTAATTGCAGTTACCTTTTCATGTCCCGAGGTGTTCGCCTCTTCGCTTCAGGTCCTCAAATACCAGCCAGTGGTTTCAGCCTCGAACACATCTCCACTCGCAACTGTTCCTTTGCTCTTCTCCACCTGCCAAAACCCTATAGCAGTTTTCCTTCTCCCCTTCATAGATCTAATCATCCTTCATGGCTGGCGAAGACAACCAAGGCAAGCGTGTGGCAGAGGAAATCCTAGAGGAGAATATGCCAATGAACTAGTGTCTCCGACGCATGAGGTGAGATTGACATTTCTTGTTTATGATGATGAATAGTTCTAACTCACTGACCTGCCTGTAGGTTTGTTGTGAATGACAGTCTTTGTCCTCTTCCCAGGGCCGGCGGGCCTTCTGACACCACATTTTCTGTGCCAGCATCATCATCGGATTCTTCCAACTCCAATAATAGCGATGATGCCTGGCACTACCTTCATGAGTGGAGAATGGCTTAGAATCGCTATTCCGAGGCGACTTGGGAGAACGGTCAACTTGAGATTTGCCTCGGCCTCTCTTAGGCCGCCCTTCACGTGGATGAGGAGGAGGCCAGCACCGTCCAAGCATGGCTAGTTGAGTCTGATGCCATGGTGGCGGGTAAGACAAACTCTAGGAATGCTTCATTCAGATTTCCATTATCTTTATCTTGATAGTCTTTTGTTCCTATGACTATCAGCCCTGATGGTGCAATTGGAGACTCTCCAACTGGCGGCAAATGCGGCCGTGGATGCCATCGATGCACGGGGTTCCTCTATCGCCGTTCATCTCTAGGATGTCCCGGTCCACGTTCAGGAGATCGCCCTTCATGGTGTCCATCATGGTGCGGCGGTGGCGCTGACCATGGCACAAGTCTAAAGTGGGTACGAGTTCCATGCCATTGAGACCAGTTTCCCTATGGGTGATGGCCTCGAGGAGCACGAGGACCAGCTCGAAGAATTCACCAAGGCAGTGGAGGCCATATTAGACATCACATCCGCTCAGGATGTGGTGAACAAGGTCTTTGATTAGTTTGTACTTAGGGTAATCTGATGAACAAAGACTCCTGCTCTATCATGAATGTGCCTTAGTGCAACGCCCTTGTATATGATTGCTTTTGTGCTTTTTGCTCTATAGGCGATACATATCATATCGGCTTTTATTGTCTTTGAAGATTTTCATTTTTTGAACTAGAGGCGATACCCTCCTGGTATCGGCTATTAGAGCCGAGAACGAATCGGCTATCAAATGTTGACCGGGTGTTAGGGTAACATACCACAGAACTTTTTATATCAGAGGTCGAACGATTAATGAACCCAGGTCAAGCATCCTATTAAGCAAAACAAAACTTCTTAAGAAATCCATTAACTCTGAATCGCACTCACACTTTGACTCAACATTCACATACGTCGGCCTAAATCCATCTCCAAGACTCAACGCTTATTTTTCCTTTAATCCAATGGTCGACGTAAAGTCATGATTTTTCTACTAAAACAAGCTTTCAGAGCCGACCGCTTGCATCAGCTGTTGACTTTCATTGCTGATCTTAATGAAGCCTCCTTCCCATGACTTGCCAGAAAAACATTTGAAGTCTCCTAGTTCCCAAAAGACTGGATCGGCTGTTGCGACGCTCATGGACTCATCAGCGCGAACTAATTTGACATCATCTCCATGCCATTGAATCAAACACTGATGCATGGTCAATGGTATACAACAATTCGCATGAATCCAATTACGACCGAGGAGCAAACTGTAAGACCCTTTCCTATTGATGACGAAGAATGTAGTGAGCAGAGTCTTGCTTTCGATTGTTAGCTCGACGTTATTGCCCCCCAGGTCTTAGATGTATTACCTCCAAAATCCTTAAGCATCATGTCAGTCTCCATTAGATCTTCTAGTCCTTTGCCAAGTTTATGAAAAGTAGTGTAAGGCATAAGATTGACAGAAGCACCTCCATCCACCAACATCTTATTCAACGGCTTCCCATCGATAAGACCTTTCATATATAACACCTTTAAGTGTTGATGTTTGACTGGCTTATCAAATATTGCTTGTTGTACAACCATCAATTTGGCAACAATCTCCTCATACTCTGATTCATCAAAATCCGAATAAACTTCTTGATCTGCCAGAGCTCTAAATTCTGATGGCAACAGAAAAGCCATTTGGATATTAGTCGATGGTTGCATTCTATCGGCTATCTGTTTGGTATGCCACACTTGAGTCTTACTAGATGCCTGAGCCTGTTCCATCTCTTTATTCCTTAGGCATTGCACCCTTCTCTTCTGGCTTCTTGTTAAACCTCCTGGGCACCACTGGCTTTCCTGCCACACATATCTTCTTTTAGTGCCTTCTTCTTCATGATCAGCCCAGTCCTGATCAATGACTCTTTTTTCAAGCCGATCATGAACACTTTTATTTTTTAAGCACCGATCCTTGTTATTATGATGATATGCATCTTGAGCATGGATAGACCGATAGTTGGTTTGAGACTGCCTATACTCCCGATATTGATTGCTGCATTCTGGACAGTCATGTCTGGTAGGCAATTTCAAACCTTCATTCCAGTAATGTCTGAAGAAAGGACAATTCTAATGTAATTCGGCTAGTTCCCTTTCATACCTTTCTTGCTTCAATTGATGCTGGTATGCTTGATCTTTTAACCAACTCTGATAATCCTTTTCCTTCTACCGCTGCCACTTATTCAACAGAATCTAAGATGTGGCCCGTGGCTTTGTTGTCTCTGTTTTTGACATCCTCCCCTGCTCATATCGGCTCTTCTACTCGGCACGACATCTCCTAATTTCTCTGTACTTGTCAGCCGATATTTGCATCTTAGGATCAACTGTTCCAGTTTCTTTTGATTTGGTTGATGTTAGGACCTTAGTTTTTCCTTTGAATAGCCCAGCATCAACCATGTTTTGATCTCCTAGGAAAGGATTATCATCAACTTTCATTTTTTGAGGTGTATCAAATTTGAGCCTCCCCTATTGAATAGCTCTCTGTATATGTTGCCTGAAGATTCTGCATTCATTAGTGGAATGAGAAGTAGCATTATGGAACTTGTGGAACCTCTTATTCTTCAACTAATCAGGGAGCAACATGACATGACCATCGGGCAACTTGATCTACCCTTTCTCTAGCAAGAAATCAAAGAGTTTATCTGATTTGGTGACATCAAAGTCATAGCTCTCTTCGACTCCTCTTCTCCAAGGATTTGGCACCATCACTGTCTTCCTACCCTAATTACATTTAGCTGCAACAACCTCTTCTTCATCTTCATAGCCGTCATCGACTGAGTATGGATCATAAGCTTCGTCTACTAAGGTACTCTTCTAGAACCGGGTATCTCTACGCAAACTCTGAAATTGGTTGTTAAGCACTGCTACTCGTTGAGCCAATTGTCCCAAGTTATCAAATTCTTATCCCAGCAGCTTTTCTTTCTACATCGGCAGCATTCCTTGAATAGCCAAAGCAGCTAGTTGATCATCGGTCAAGTTTAAGGAGAAGCACAAGTTCCTGGTCTCTTGAAACCTCTGAAGAAATTTACTGCCCGATTCATTAGTCCTCTATCTTATAGTTGTCAGATCAGTAATTTTCTTTTCTCCAGCCCTAGTATAAAAATATGTATGAAACTTCTTCTCCAGGTCAGCCCAATTGGCAATGGAATTGACTGGCAATGATGAAAACCAAGTGAAGGCTGACCCTGATAAGGACAGAGAGAAGAAACGAACACGATGGGCATCCTCAACTGACGCTTCGCCCAATTGTGTGAGATACCGACTGACATGTTCTATCGTGCTTGTACTATCTTGGCCAATGAACTTAGCAAATTCTAGGAGCCTATAATTTGTTGGAAGAGCGACCAAATCATACCATTCTAGATATGGGCATTTGTACGAAAAGTTCAGCCCCTTTGGCTTCAGACCGAACTGATTCTTCATCATCTCAGTCACCCTCAGCAATAACTCATCAGCTTGCGGATTTGGATTCCTCTACACCTGCTGACCCATCTGTGAATTGAAATCCTATGTGCTTTGATATCATGGATTGGGCATCATGTGGAGGGTGTTATAATCTGTGCCATAGTGATACCCTTGTGGAATCTCAATCTGCTGGGTCCTTTACTGGCTTGCTGCTTAAAGTCTCTGATTATAGATATAAGGATCTATATCTCTATGGATCCTTTGAACTGACGGTGCTATTTTTTGAGCCAACGATGGTATGTGGCCTGATGTGCCAAAATTGATCCCCTGGTTATGGCTTTGCCCCGCCGGCTATTGCAAATGTTGTACTGGTGGTCCAGGATGATACTGTGTTTGATTTGTAGTAGTTCCTTGAGTTTGTTTAGATGAACCCTAAACTGTCTGGACATCACCACTACCAGCCGGTGCTGCTTCTTGATGGCTGGTACCGACTTGATTGGTCCCCTAGGTCGATGGATCTGGAATGTTGTAATAAGGCGGTCCGCCTTGACCAACTAGAAATCTATGAATCGTCTCTTTCAAGGCGTTATGGAATACGTCCATGAAAGCTTCGTTATGGCTTGACATGGCATCACGAATAGATTTCTCCACAACCTCTTTAAAGAAACGCCTATCTTCAGCTTCATTTGTGTCTGTCTGCCCGTGTAACAGAACTCTTGGTAGTGGAAATTTCTGAACAATTGTGTTGTCACGTGTTTTGGTGTAGGACAACAAACATTTGTTCTAAAACTCTTCTATAGCTTTGCTAATGATACCCTTATCCCCATCAGGTAGATCTTCATAATATAGCATAAGGATGTCATCATTGTTGTGAACTGCCATGATGATTGTGGGGTCCCACCGAGCGTGCCAGAAATGTGTGTCGACACAGAATTTTCGTCCCGTGCCGAGGGCACACGCAGCAAGCCGGAAGGGTCTGCTCGATGGAGCAGATCCGCCTAGCTTCAGCGCAGGGGTGGTCGATCATGCACGATCCTCCTAAGACATGCCAGTCAATTTGACCCTACAATTGACAAGGAGAGAAAGTTCATCAGTAATTAAGGGCGAAACTTGCTGATGTTGCCAGACAGTCATGAATGTATGGCTATGAGAGCCGATATAAAAGGAGATCGACTAAATAGTCAATTCTAGTATATTCATGAGAAAAAATCAATTAGAGCTCATGGTGTTGTGTAAGAAGGATCGGTTGTCATTTAGGATAAATATCATTAATCGAACAGATATTAATCAATGGCAATAAGATGTCAACAATGATCGGTTTGTACTGAGCCAATGATTATAATTAACCAAACCCCTTTTTATATAAAGAAACAATTCAACACAACTTAACCATTTAATAAAGATAAATCTAATGAACATGTTAGATCTCATCTATCATCATGACCAGTGGGGCATGAGGTAGAATCATGCAGGCCGTAGAAATAACAATAGACTCGACGACCCTAAGTCATTACTAATATCAGTGGGGCATGGGGTAGAATCATGCAGGCCATAATACAATAATAAGATCATGGGGCTAACATATCTTTCAACCTATCTTTACTTCAATGGTCTCGTGATGCGAACTGTTCATGAAAGCGCTCAATATCAGCTAAAATAGTCGATTTAGGCATAACGCATAGTTAAAGTCATGCCTTACCAGGAATAGATCTAAATATCGATCCCCACTCCACGGTGCTAACAGTGGGGTATGAGGCAGAATCACATAGGCCATGATAACGGGCCATGGAATGGTTCTCTCGAGACAATAGATCTACTCAAGACGCAACATGCCTTAACCACACATTATGCACGATCAAGATTGATGTAAAATAGTCGATAAGACATAACTCATCATTTAAGGTGTAGATTGGATTAGTTTTAGGTTAGCAAACGATGGGTCAAATAAGATATAAGACCAATTTAAATCAATCTCAATCGGGCATAGTGATATTGCTGTAATTAGATAAATAATAAAAGCAATAAGCAATATCGGTAACTTAATGAATCTACCAAAGACTGTCATTCTAAGGTAGAGCCGATAACTTGACCTTGATCTAATTCAAGCAGTGGGGTATGAGGCAGAATCACACAGGCCATACTTCAATTAAACAAGAGTCGATAACTAGCTTATACCAGAGCCACAGTGGGGGTCAACCGAATCGATGCAGCCATACGAACAGAGGTATAAACCATGACAGTACTTACAGACAAGCAGTGGAGGTCGACCAGATCGATGCAGCCATACTCGCTGAAGAACTCATCGAGATCTACTCTACTCCTACTCCTAAGGGGTGGCCAGAGTCGAAAAAAGTAATTGACTTGTATTTGGATTGATTGATTCCTTTTTACAATAGCCAAGGTTTGGTATTTATACTTGGGCCCTGTGCATGACTTCTGTCTAAGCATGACTTATTACAATTTTTGACCCTAGAGAAAACATTTCTAATTTAAGATAACTTGGACTCTAATCTTTCCCTTTTTGTAGAGTCCGGCATGCTTCGTTCTGGCGCCGAATGTAGCCTCTGTTGTTATCTGTTGGCGCTATCTGTGGAAAGCCGATTCCATTTTCTACATCTGAATCAGCTGATCTCGATCTGCACGTAATTGATTCTTTGGTGACATGATCTTGGGAGCTTTCGGGTCCCTATAACATCTTCCAAATTTTGGTGTAAACAGCAGGCCAGGTGGATAAACTCTTAGATGCACACCAACACTTCTTGTGACTAAGGCCAAAAAGCCCGGGGTGTGGAAAAAAACTCTGATCACGCTGGTGAGCAAAGGCACCGTAGCCACCGAGGCGTAGGTTTCTCGCAGTTCAACTAGTTTTTCTTAGCATTCATTTATGCAAACCTTGCTTTTAGGCCTTAACATGAGAGAGGGTCGGGCATAGAGAATGTCTACCGGATAGGTATGCTCTTATTAGCCCTCAAGTGAGGCCTGACCCCCGCCGTTGCTGGGGTCGGGTGTCACTAAAGGTCGGGGAGTTTGATAGCAAAATTGATAAGAGAAAGTGTGCATTTATTAAGGGTAAAAACAATGTAGCTGCTCGATGTTCTAGGCATTGGTGAAGACCTCACCGTCGATGGTCTTGAGCTTGTAGGTGCCTGGCCAGAGCACCTCCACGATGACATACGGTCCCTCCCATGGTGGAGAGAGCTTGTGGCGGTCCTTGTTACTCTAGATGAGGCAGAGGACGAAGTCTCCGACGTTGAAGGCCTAACCCCACACTCGATGGATGTGGTACCAGTGCAATGCTTGCTGGTACTTAGCCAAGCAGAGGAGGGCAATGTTGCGTGGTTCATCAAGCTCATCCATGGCATCCTTGAGGGACGCCTTGGCTCCCTGTTCATCGTATGCCCTGACCCTTGGTGCTCCATAGTCGAGGTCAGTCAAGAGGATAGCCTTGGAACCATAGACCATGAAGAATGGTGTGAGCCGATGGCTCAGCTAGAGGTTAGACTCATGCTCTAGAGCACCGTGGGAAGCACAGCGACCCATCGTCCACCAAACTTGTTCAACCGATTGAAGATCCTAGGCTTGAGACCCTATAGGACCATGCCGTTTGCATGCTCGACCTGCCCATTCATGCGAGGTGTGCTATGACAGCCCAATCGACCCAGATGTGGTATTCATCGTAGAACTGGAGGAACTTGTTTCTAGTGAACTACGTGCCATTGTCCATGATGATGGAGTTTAGGACTCTAAAGCGATGGATGATGTTGAGGAAGAACAACATGGCTTGCTTGAACTTGATCACAGAGATCGGCCGAGCCTCTATCCACTTTGTAAACTTGTCTATGGTGACAAGCAAGTGGGTGTAGCCCCCGGGCGCCCTTTTGTGAGGTCCGACTAGATCAAGCCCCTAGACCATGAACAGCCACATGATGGGGATCGTCTAGAGCGCTTGGGCCGGTAGGTGAGTCTACCGAGCATAGTACTAACACCCTTCATAGGTGCGCACCACCTGCTTGTCGTTGGCTACTACGGTTGGCCAGTAGAAGCCTTGTCAGAACGCATTTTTGACTAGGGTTCTAGGTGCGGCATGGTGACCGCAGACCCCACTATGGATATCGCTCAGCAAACGCTTCCCCTGTTCGACGGGGATGCAACGCTGTAGGATCCTAGTGTGGCTTCGCTTGTCGAGTTTGTCCTCAACAAGGACAAGGGACTTTGCGCAACGTGTGAGCCATCGAGCCTCCGTCTTGTCCGTCGGCAATGCCTCACGGAGGAGGTAGTCAAGGTAGAGCATCCTCTAGTCGACCAGAGGGTCAGGCTCTGTTGCTAGGTCCTCTTCGAGCTCCATGACTTTAGGGTCGGATGGAGCTAATGGTTGGTCAGCCCTTGAGCCCTGGGTGTTTGGCGCCTTTCTTCATCAGCAATCCATCGAAGTACATCATCCAGTACTCTTGGTCGACGACCGCCGGTGGCATTTGGACCTTGGTCCACTCTGCAACAAAATCATCCAACACTTGTGACTTGATGGCCGTCCAGGAGGCATACGCAACACTCTAACCCATCAGCTCGAGTGCCCACTTCGTGATTCTTCCCATGGCATCCTGGTTTTGGATGACCATGCCAAGGGGGAAGGACATCACGACCATCATCGGATGTGACTCAAAGTAGTGGCGCAGCTTGCTCTTGGCGACGAGGATGGCATACAAGAGTTTTTGTTTTTAAATATCAGCACACTATAAAATTTTAGATTTTGAAACACCTATATATAACTATAAGTTGGAAAACCATTTTCGCAACAAAAGCTTTTGTTTTTAAATACCCGTATGACATGTTTAGTGTTGAATCTTGCTCCGATACCAGCTGTAACAGAACCGTCCAATTTATAAGAGCACAAGTACAAAAACGATTGCCGAAACGATCAAATTCTCGCACTTGAGCCCATATAAACTCGGTAGTCAACTGAAACCACAAAGGATTTCAAGCCAACTTGCACACAACCAAGATCGTAGTGATTCAACATAACACATCACACGTTACAACATTTCACAAACAGTTTATAGATAGATTACAACACATTGGAGTCATAGTTATTACAAACCAAGTCTTGCAAAGTAGCGGAAGCAAATAGTTTAACTCACACACATGAGTTCAAATACAATTATTAGCTTGTCGATCACATCCCACAAAAGCATTCGGATAAGATAAATAGAGATCATGCCCGTGATCTAGTCTTCGTCACCCACCGGGTGGAGACAGTACTTACAGAAGCCCTGATAAAGAAGATCATCTACAACAAGAGGGAATAAACCCTAAGTACGAGAATGTACTCAGCTAGACTTACCCGTCAGAAACTAAAAATAAATGACACCAAGGATCATGCATAGCTTAATTTAGTGGATCTGGCTAACACTTTCATTTTGCGGAAAAGCATAAGTAATAATGATAAACTCATAACCTGAGCTAGCAGTGACTTTTAGCCATTAGCCTGTCATCTATATTAGCACCTGTACTACGCAATCACTTGATTAAGATGCAAACATTATTAACCATAGCAGGTATAAATTGTGGAAACATTATCATCATTATCCATTTAACCATATCGTTAAATTAAGTGTATCTACATTGCCGCTGCTCAGTCAAGTTCTCACTATCCGGGAGAGACGGCGACTCGAATCGATTCCTATCCAGCTGGAGGGGTATTCCTAACACAAACCCTGTTACCCCCGTTAGGGTCGCAATCAAGTCACCTTTGGTACAACTCTGGAGTCGCGGGTCTAGACAGCGCCGCATCCTCAAGGGTGACACTCTACCAGGGAGTGTAGGAATTTTAAGCACCTGACCCCTTGGACTCACGCTAATGTCCCCAAGCACATCCTTACTGCCTCTAGAATGCGCATGACCCCCCGGTTCCTAGCCTGAGTCGAACTACTAGACTTCATGGTCAGAACGACTTATCCGGCCAGCTAAGTGTTAGGTTGCATTCAACATGACATGAGGACGTACAGTGTATCGGTCCTTAAACGACACAGACGGAGTCACTATGTCTAACCCTACACAAGACTACACCCGGTCTTAATTCATTATTAACATGGTTCTTTTCCACGATAGCAAATATAGCCAACCGTGACCCACCTCATCCTAAAGCTCGCAGGTGACAGGAAATCACCCGACTTCTACCGCACTAAGCATGGCTAAGCATTTAACCCGTTCCTGAACTTAATAGGATTCAAGTGCGATATCTGGACAAGGATAGATATATCATGCAACAATTGGTTCCAACTAATTCCTATACTTAATGAATCATCAACAATAAAAGATACTCAAGATATTTGTAAAAACATGGGAGACTTAGAATGCTCCGGGGCTTGCCTTTCAGGAAAGAGGATGGGTGGTGGTCAGGGCACTTGGGCAACTCCTCCTCTGCGGCTGCTTCATCGGTTGCCTGAACCTCGGGCTCCTCCTCCTGGCTCGCTCCCTCGAACTCCAGGAGCGTCATTCCCTTCGGCACACCTATTGCATGTATGCACAAGATAAATATCATGGATGCACATGAACGAAGTTAGGGATGCTCGGAGAATGCACATGCTTACTGCAGTACACATATTCTAACTTAAGCTCTATTCAAATCACTTTAACTTACCAAGTTTAGACAACCTAATATACAATTGCCCATCTTCAGTTAAGGACCTAGCACCTGCACCTAAGCATTTTCTCAAGTTAGCCTATCACCTAAACAATAAACAAGAACAATGCTACAAAGCATTCACACCATCATTCATATTTCAGCAAAATTGGGAATTTACAGCAGCAAAGTAAATTGACCATAATTGGAGATTTACAAATCCAAATGACATTCAACAAGACAATTTGGAAAGGTTATGAAATTTCCTAAAATTCATTTTCAGACCTCAAGGCATGATTCCAACTTTTACCGGGTCGAAATCACATAACAACATAAATCTATCCTCACAAGACAGAGAGCGGCCAAAACTGGACTCAAACTGAGAACAGCCATATCTCCTAAACTACTTGGCCAAATACCCCCAAATTTTAACACAAGCTAGTTTAGTAAGTTAGCTACAACTTTGGTACTCGCATGATTCCCAGAAAATACCATTATCGAAGCCTAATTCACCAAGTACTAGAAACTATCCAGAATTATAGAAATGCAACATTAAATATCTACTTATGTGTCAAATATGATTTCTAACCAAACCAAGTGTATCACAAGTTCACACATCATATAAGATCACCATAAAGTAAGGTGTTCACCACCAATTCATTTCTTTTAATGCCTTTCTTAATTTATTTATTTATTTAAGTGGAATAAGGAACATATATGAAAACTGCACTGTTTAATCTCAAAAATTACAGTTCATAGTACATGCTCCAAGTAGGCTACTGTAAAAATTTCACCCAAAGTTACCAATAGAAACATCCTACACAAAAATAACAAGGCAGCGAGGCTGATTTTGGCCTAAATTAGAAACCCTATTGAAAAGTGTCAAACAACAGAAAAAATATTTTTCTTAGCATTCTTAAGGTACTAGGACAACCTCCAATAAATTTCATGAGCATTGGATTCATAGATTAATTATTAAAATTCACACAAGGATCATCTAATTATAAAAGGAAAATTAATAACTCAAAAACTATTCGTGCACTGACTCTAAAATTTTTACCAGAGCTTCTACTCATAAAGAAGAGCTCACCATCCAAATTTCATAATTTTTGGATCACAGGAACTCTAGATATGAGTTAAGCAAGTTTGCATCCATTTAAACACACATTTTAAGTCAAAATTTAATTCTCCCAGAAACTTTACTACAAGTGTTAATTTTATATTTTTCCTAAATACCACACTTCATGGGGAACACCACAAAATTTGGTTCACCAAAATTGGACCTCTAAAACAACACTTATGATTTTCCAAATTTGCATGAAAATCTGGAATTAAATGAACTATCTTTTATGATATAAGTCACTGACAGCCGGGACCCATCGGTCAGCTGGGCCCGCATGTCAGCAAAAGAAAAATAGAGCCACGGCGTGGGACGACGCGGTTCGACCGGAGTTCGCCGATAGCGACCCTCTCCAGCGATGGCACTAGCGCTACAAGCATCCCCACGACCTGGCGCACACGCTAGGCTATCTATTAGGACCGATTGCGGCCACCAACAGTGACAGCGGCGAGCAGGGCGGCACGACAGAGCGGCTAGATGGTGAGATGCTGGAGCTGACCACGAATGCTTAATCAATGGTTATGCCTAGACTCTACATGCTATGGTGAGGCTAGCGAACACACAAGCAAGGCATACGGTGGTCGGAAGCGGTGTGGCCACGGTGACGGACCACGGCGGTGGAGCACCGGTGATGTCGTGCGCAGTGAGGCGGCTTACCGAGTGCTCCTAGCTAGCAAATGTGGGCACGGTGGTGTAGTGGGACCACGACAAAGCTACTTCAGTGGCATAGGAATAAAGAGATGCGAGCTGGTGCCAGCAATGGCGACGGTGGCGGGCTGCGCTGCTGCTGTGTTGCTACGCTGCTGCGGGAAAGATGAAAGAGGAGGCAAAGAAGGGAAATGCGAGCGCGGATGGTCACGGACGAGTGCAGGGCTTGAGTTGGTGCGCGGCGTACACACGGCGTTTGAACACTGAAGCCGGGGTCACTGTAGCATGTCATCAGAGCATCGATTCCAGCCTGACAGCGAGAATTGGCGACCTTCAATCTCCTAATCCGTGATGGTCCAGGTTAAGGTGTAGTTGACAAAGTTGTAGTACCAAGTGAGATCTTCAACTTTGCCAATTAGAGCTCGAGCTGGTTTGGCTTTGGTTTGGGAGCTACAAGGTTGACAAGTCAAGTACATGAAACTGTTTTTCAGAGTTAACACTTAGAAAAAAAATTGTCTCTGAAATCAGGGGTAAATTTTGTGTTGTAATCCCATTTTGAGCAGGTTCTGCATGTTTTCATGACTTGACCTCTAAACAAAGTTTGTTCTATATATAATTTTATACAACTTTTCTTTAGGTTGCTCAGCCATGCAAAGCTTCTAACATGCAGTTCATAAAAGGTCAAACAAGTTGGTTCAAGGGTTTCCAATTTGGTCAAACCTCACTTAGGGCATAATTGGTCAATTTAGTTAACATGAACAGTGCTCCACTATGTACCCTAAGTGTAGTTAAGGTGTTTTAGGGGATAATTAACCACACCACACATTGATCACACCAAAATCAAGCATCACATACATTGAAACAAGGAAAAACAAGTGAATTGCTACTTTTGTTTCAAAGCCATGTTTCATGTGGTTCATGAGTTTGTTGCATAGTACTAACTAACCATGTTTCACTAAAGTAAGTGACATGTTTCAAGAGTGAGTTGCACATGTTGCACTTGAGTGTTGCACACTATCCATTTCATAAAACAAACACACATGGAATATAAACATATGTTGCAATGTTTCAAAAGCATATTCCAAACAATCTAAGCTCATGAATGGGTGAATGATGCTCAGGTTTATGAAATGCAACTACAAATGTGGAAGCCAAACACCTAGGGTGTTACATAGAGGACCTCCTTGGCGCCCTCCACTAGCTCGAAAGACCCAATCGACCGCTTGGGGTTGGGTGCTTCTTCGATGACCTCCTTCGTGATGGCCGCGAGCTCTTTGGAGGCGACGATTGCCATGGTGTGATTGTAGCACTTGACCTCGCACTCATAGGCACACTAGAAGGAGGTGCCGATGGTGATGATCCCACCTAGGCCTGTCATCTTTAGCTTTAGGTAGGTGTAGTTGGGGATGGCCATGAACTTCATGTAGCATGGTCGTCCCAGGATGGTGTGGTAGGTTCTATGGAACCCAACCACTTTGAAGGTGAAAGTCTCCATCCTATAGTTGGATGGACCCCTAAAGGTGATAGGCAGATCAATCTACCCAAGTGGCATGGCATACTTTCTAGGCACGATGCCATGGAAAGGCACTCTAGTCGGTCGAATGCGCGCTCGGTCGATGCCCATAGCGTTGAGTGTCTCAGCGTACATGATGTTGAGGCCACTGCCTCTATCCATCAGTACCTTGGTGAGCCGCTTTATGCTAATGATCGGGTTGACCATGAGTGGGTATCTCATAGGTTGTGGGACGCTCTCTGGGTGGTCGGTCCGATCAAAGGTTATGGTAGACTCCGACCATCGGAGGAAGGTAGGCATGACTAGCTCGGTCATGTAGACCTAAAGGCACGCGAGCCTCTGATGACGCTTGGAGTCATAGGCTTCCGATCCTCCAAAGATCATGAGGTAGCCGTCTAGCATCGGAAAGCCACCATCCTTCCTCTCAGCATTGTCCGTGGTTGGGTCGAGGTCCTTCCCGTGCTCCCTTTTGTTGGAGCCTCCAAACAAGAACCGCTTCATGAGCCCACAGTCCTTGTACAGATGATTGATAGGGAAGGCATGGTTTGGGCATGGCTCCTCGAGTAGCCTCTCGAAGTGGTTCGAGGTGCCCTCCGTGGGCTTCCAATCCCCCTATGATCGGTGGCGGCCATGAGCGAGCCCTCATGCTGCTGCTTGTTCTTCTTCTTGATGGGACAGTTGGTGGCGCCTTCGTCGGCATCCTTGTCCCACTTTGCCTTGCCTTTGAGGTGATTGAAGATCGCTCCAACCACCTCCTCACCCGAGGCATGGCTAGTGGCGATGTCGAGGAGCTCCTTGGTGGTTCGCGAGCCCTTACATCCTAGCTTATAGACCAGGGACTTGCAAGTGGTCCCAGATAGGAAAGCTCCTATAACATCGGCGTCGGCAACGTTAGGCAGCTCGTTGCACTACTAGGAGAAGTGCAGATGTACCCACGGAGGGTTTCTCTAGCCTTCTTTCAGTAGTTCTTGAGATCCCATGGTTTCCTAGGGTGCTTGTACATGCCCTAGAAGTTCTCCACAAAGATCTCTTTTGGGTTTGCCCAACTTTGGACTCCGTTGGGCAGAAGGTGTTCCAACCATGTTCGTGCTGAATCGGCCAGGAACAATGGAAGGTTGCGGATAATGAAATCATCATTATCCACTCCACCGGCTTGGTAGGCAAGCTAATAATCCTTAAGCCACAGTTCGGGGTTTGTTTCCTCAGAGTATTTTGGGATGTTGGTTGGTGGCCAGTACCTCAGTGGGAAGGCGGCGTTGAGGATGTGTCGGTCGAAGGCCTAAGACCCTAGCAGGCCAGGTCTCAAGCTTTGGTCCTCGCCGCTGTCATAGCATCTGACATGACCAGGGTGATAGCTGTGGCTAGCTCCCTCTCTCAGATCATCATGGGTATGTCTGTGGGCATTGAGGGTGTCGCCTGCATCATGGTTGTGGCTGAGACGCTCATGCACCAGGACCGTGGTGCACTGCCTATCACCTTGTGCCGCTTGGTGGACTAACGTGTCCTTGTTGGGTTGGGACCATGGTGAGCTTTTGGCTTGTGGCGCGGCCACATGCTCAAGTAGCATGCAAATCTCATGATGGGCCTGACGATCCTTAGGCGTCGTGGGCCTCGGAAGCCTCTAGAGCAAGGCTGCTGCAGCGGTGATGTTCTGGCTCACCCGGGCAAAGTGTGGGAGGGCTTCATCGTCTGTGATGATCCTTCAGTTCACATCGTAGGCCATGGCACGCGCGTGTCCACCATCTCTGTGGCGCTCAATCTCCCGATCGATATCCATGCATTCCTGCTCGAGCTAGAGTCATGCTTCCTAGAGCTCAAGGTGTCGGCCCTTCAGCTGCTCCACCCATAGGTGGGGTGGGGCCCCTGACTCCATCTTGACCTTGTCATCGAGGTTATTCATCGGGGTAGCCTCCTCTCTGTGGATGCTTTTGACATGTCCCTTGGGGGTACCTGCCATGAAACACTCACGAGAGAGGTGATGACTCCCCTACTGCAGTTAGAGTCGGAGGGTGACTCTGGTTCTCTTGCGAGGAGGTCATGGAAAGACTCCATGACATATTCAGTCATCCCCACGAACCCATCATTCATGGGGGATGAAGGCATGTGTTGCGCCATAGGGTGGCCGTCAGTCTCTACCGCATTGCGGAGACCAAACGGGAACGCTGTTGGGGCGCTCTGGATGAGGTATTCTGGAGAGAGTGGCTCCCCTCCGGCAAGCTATGCCATAACGTTGGCAAACGAGAAGGTGAGGTCATGTAGGTCCTCTTAGGATGGCCAAGGTCCTAGGAAGGTGCTGAGCTGGCGCTCCGACCTCCCATAGTCGAAGTCGAGGAGTTGGTTACTTCTGGGGGTGTGGGCCTCTGGTGCGTGCAGCTATAGCTCCTCAAGTGCCTCGACGATTGTGTCGAGGCCAGTGGAGTGGAGAGGTTAGATGGCTGCGAGAGCCATTGCCAACTCTCCCTCTGCCATGATGATGAAGTCCAGGTCCCTGAAGTGCATGTGCATGCCTAGGACCTAGCTGAGGTTATGACTAGCCATCTGAGGTCTAGTGTGGATGTCAAGACACGCAAAAGGCCCCTACCTAGCGTGCCAACTATCAGTGTTTTGAGTTGCCACCAACAAGTAAATTTCTAATATTGCGTGTCTAGCCTGGATGGTGTGCTAAGAGGACACGAGCTTTATACTAGTTTGAGCATAATGTCCCTATGTCTAGTTCGTTGCCGCTGCTCGTGTTACTAGCACTGTAAGTTTATAGTAGGGGTTACAAATGGTCGAGAGATGGATAGGTCCTGAGTCTCTAGTGGTGTGTTGCGGTGAGTTGTGATTCGAGTCAAGTCAAGTCAAGTTTGGATGTCCCTTGTGGGACGCCCTGCTTTCCCTTTTATAGGCCAAGGGAGAGCATGGGTTATAGTGGGAGAAGAGAAGAGGACAAGAGGAAGAAGTCCTTCGGGATTGCCTTGTCCTTCTTCTCCTTTATGTACGTCCCACCAACCCTATAGATGCCAACAGGGACAGCTTCTCGTCGTGGCACTATCCATCACTGATGCCATGTGTAGGAATCATCTGCTAGTCACGGCGCTCCACTCCATCCTAGCAGACATCGTGGTGAACTGACGCACCTGTTAGTGTTCATACGGGGGTTAGGTAGAATAGCACCGGTACACTCGATGTTGTTCCTGACGTGACCCCCCAAGTATGACCTGTTGTGGGTCATGGGCTACATCGAGGCATGCTAGTCTCTTCCCTAGCGTCAAAGCTTTGACCTAGGCCCATATGCTTGGACCTTGGAGTGGTTGGTGGTGGTATGGGTCTTCATCGGGCGAGATGGAGCCTCTGGCCTTAGGGTTAGGCGAGGCGGAGTTCCTCCCTAGAGGTCGAGCGAGGTGGAGCCCAAACCCAAGAGTCAGGCGAGGCGGAGCCAGCCCTTAGAGGTTAGGCAAGGCAGAGCCTAGGGCCTTGGTGTTGCGTGAGGTGGAGTCCACCCTTGGGGGGTCAGGTGAGGCAGAGCACGGACCTAGAGGTCAGGCAGGGCATAGCGTGGACCTCAAATGTTGGGCCAAGCGGAGCCCTACCCTCAAGGATCAGGTGAGGTGGAGCCATCCCTCAGAGGTTAGGTGAGGTAGAGCCCCACCCTTAGAGGCTGGGCAAGGTGGAGCTAGCCCTCGGAGGACAAGCGAGGCAGAGCCCTACCCTCAGAGGCTAGGCGAGGCGGAGCCAGCCCTTGAAGGTCAAGCGAGGTGGAACTAGCCCTCGGAAGTTAGGCAAGGCAGAGCCCTACCCTTAGAGGCCGAGCGAGGTGGAGCCAGCCCTCGAAGGTTAGGCGAGGTAGAGCCCTGCCCTTAGGGGTCGAGCGAGGAAGAGCCAGCCCTCGAGGGTCAGCAAGAGCTGTAGTCACACTCTTGATCGCTCGGATGAATCAACATTGATAGTTATTAGCTCCTCCTCTTTGGGTACCCTAGTATTGGTCCCTGACAGAGGCCTAGGAGGCACTTGACAAGGTCAAGTAGCTCCTGATGAAGGCCCTAATCCTGGCCTCCCCTGACCGATGGGGAACTACTCCCGCTCTACATTGTAGCCACCACGCAAGTGGTCCATGCCACCCTGGTGGTAGAGCGAGAAGAGGAGGAACACGCCCTCAAAGTATAGCGTCCCGTGTACTTCATTAGTGAGGTCTTGTCCAATTCCAAGACTCGCTACCCCCAAATCTAGAAACTCCTGTACACCGTCCTCATCGCCAAGAGGAAGTGACGTCATTACTTTGAGTCACATCTGGTGACGGTCGTGACGTCCTTCCCCTCAGTGAGGTTGTCCAAAACTAGGACACCATAGGAAGGATTACAAAGTGGGCACTCGAGTTGATGGGTCAGGGTGTTTCATACGCCAGCGGCTGTCGACTAGGAGTACTAGACGATGTACTTCGATGGGTCACTGATGAAGAAGGGGGCCAGCATGGGGCTAGTCTTTGTTTTGCCCCTCGGACTGCACATGAAGTACATGGTCCACATCCACTTCCCTTCCTCTAACTATGTGTTCGAATATGAGGCACTCATTAACAGCCTACGCATCGCTGTTGAGGTGGGCATCCGATAGCTCGACGTCCGGGGCGACTCCCAGCTAGTCATCGACCAGGTCATGAAGGAGTCCAGCTACCAGAATGCCAAGATGGCTACATATTGCCGAGAGGTCTGCTAGCTGGAGGACAAGTTCAACAGTCTCAAGCTCAATCACATCCCAAGGTGGCTCAATGAAGTAGCCGACACGCTAGCAAAGATTGCGTTCGACCGAGAGCTGGTGCCGACAGGCATTTTCACCAATGATGAGTACAAGCCCTTGGTCCACTACAAGGAGCTAGAATGAATTAGTGATAGGCCATTGACCCTAGGGTCAGGGGCTGACTAACCCTCAACTCCCACTGACCTCAAGGTCATAGAGCTTGATGCAGACCCAGTGGTAGAGCCTGATCCTCTTGCTGACTGGAGGACGCCTTACCTCAATTACCTCCTCCATGAGGTGCTATCAAAGGACAAAATGGAGGCTCGGTGGCTCGCGCATCGCACCAAGTCCTTCGTTGTTATTGAGGGGGAGCTCTACAAGTGAAGCCACACTAGGATCCTATAGCGCTGCATCCCCATCGAACAAGGGAAGCAGTTGCTGAGAGACATCCATGGTGGGGTCTATGGGCACCATGCGACGCCTAGGACCCTGGTCAAAAATGTGTTTTGATAGGGCTTCTACTGGCCGACCACAGTAGCCGATGCTGAATAGATTGTGCGCACCTATGAAGGGTGTCAATACTATGCTCAGTAGACCCACTTGCCAGCTCAAGCACTCTAAAAGATCTCCATCATGTGGCCATTCATGGTCTGGGGGCTCAATATGGTCAAACCTCTCAAGAGAGTGCTCGAAGGCTATACGCACTTGCTTGTCGCCATAGACAAGTTTACAAAGTAGATAGAGGCTCGGCCGATCTCCATGATCAAGTCCAAGCAATCAGTGCTATTCTTACTTGACATCGTCCATCTCTATGGAGTCCCAAACTCCATTATCATGGACAATGGCATGCAGTTCACTTGGAAAAAGTTCCTCCAATTCTATGAATAATACAACATCCACCTCGATTGGGCTGTCGTGGCGCACCCACATGAACGGGTAGGTCGAGCATGTGAATGGCATGGTCCTACAAGGCCTTAAGCCTAGGATCTTCAACCGGTTGAACGATGGGTCCTAGAGCTTCCTGTGGTGCTCTAGAGCCTAAGGACGACCCCCAGTTGGGCCATCAGCTACACACCCTTCTTCATGGTCTACGGTTCCAAGGCTATCCTCCCAACCGACCTTGACTATGGAGAGCCAAGGGTCAGGGCATACAATGAGTAGGGAGTCAAGGCATCCCTTGAGGATGCCATGGATCAGCTCGATGATGTGCGCGACGTTGCCCTCCTCTGCTCGGCTAAGTACTAGCAGGCGTTGCATCGGTACCACAATCATTGGGTGCGGGGTCAGGCCTTCAACATCGGGGACTTGGTACTCCACCTCGTCCAGAGCAACAAAAACCACCACAAGCTCTCTCCGTCGTAGGAGGGACCGTTCATCATCACGGAGGTGCTCCGACTGAGCGCCAACAAGCTCAAGACCATCAACAACAAAGTCTTTGTCAATGCCTAGAACATCAAGCAGCTACGTCACTTTTACCCCTAATCTATGTGTGTACTTATGAAAATTGAGAATGACATTTCTGAAATAAAAAACACTTTCTCTTATCGATTTCGCTATCGTCTCCTCGATCTTTAGTGACACCTGACCCCACCAACGGCACAGGGCTAGGCCTCACTCGAGGGGCTGATAAGAGCATACCTATTCAGAAAATATCATTGTACCCGACCCCTTCTCACGCTAAGATCTAAAAGCGAGAGCTATGGAAACAAACACTGAGTAAAGTTGGTCGGACTGCAAGGAACCTATGCCCCAGCGGCTACGGCGTTCTTGCTCACCAGTGTGATCAGGGTTCTTTTGCCCGCGCCTTAAGCTTTGTAGCCTTAACAACGGAAAAGGGTCAGAATGTAGTAACCTTTTTATAACACAAAAGAACTAAAACTTGTTCATTTATTACAAGACCACCACTTTGTTTATCTAACTAACTAATTTTTTGGGGGTGATCTCTTCCTCTATCTTGATAGATAAGTCCTATGCCAGAGGGGCCACCTCCTTCTTGATGTCCTCCAGCTTAGCGTCGGAGTAGCTGGGCATGAAGCCTTGGCTCATCATCGCTAGAATGATGTTCTCATAGTGAGAGCGAGCGATCACGAACGACCGATTAATGCCAAAATGGAGCGCGCCCCTCGTAATGTTGTGCGCCCGATCCGTGATCTCGATGGCGTGAACCATGAGCGAGCTCATCTCCTATGCTAGGGCTAGCTTGAGGCCACTGTAGACTAGTTGGACAGTGATGCATAGGGCATCATGCTCTTCTCTCTCCTTTAGGGGGTGGCCTTCACCTCTCCAAGCTCCTTCTCTAGGTTGTGGCTCTTTGTCACCTCCGCCGCGAGCCTACCGCCAAGTCCTGTCCAAGTCACATGACAACCACATCAAAGGACTCACCATGGGTTCTAGGGAAAAGGACAACAAGGCAAACCAGAGGATTACCATCCATGTTTGCCTAGAGCTTGCGCGCCTTGTCACACAGCCATGTCACCTCGGCGTCTAGGTTCTGGATCTACTCCCGACGTTGACTAACCTCTATGGTGAGTCTACTGATCACCGCTTCTGCTACAACCTTCAGGCCCTTTTCTCCCTAGAGCCTACCCTCTAGGAGGTAGATCCACTGCTAGGCATCGGTACAATCTTGACGAGCTAGGTCACGCTCCATGTAGAACCCCTCTAGGTTTGGAGCAGGTCATCTTGCTCCTTCCGTAGCTGCTCGGCCTTTGCCTCATCCACGCGTGTCCTCTCAAGCAGGGCCACGAGCTTCTTCCTAGCCTATTGAGCATCAACGTGAGCCTCCACTTCCTTGATCTGAAGATCAGCCAACTCCTAGCAAATGGGGACGAGCTCAGCCACCTCCTAATGGGCGATAGTGAGTTGTGCTTCTAGTTCCTCACGCCACCGCTTCTCTTTGGCAAGGCGGTCCCAAACATCCTTCTCATGATGAAGGAACAGGGACTTCTCCTAGCTACGGTCCATGAGAGACTATGGAGAGGACATGAGTTAAGAGGCACAAAGGAGAGAGACGAAGGTCGGAGACATGGACATGACATACCTAGCCAACTGGCATACAATGTCCTACAGCGAGTTCAATGCACTGGTCAGGGCGTTGACCATGATCCTGACCCCCCCTAAGTGAACGCGCCCCCACTCCCTCTCCTCTACGGTAGCTCAAGGGTGAAGAGCATTTCCCCTAGGTTTCGCCGGTTGGCCCACCGGATCTGGGGTCCTCCCTAGGCATGTAGGTCACCACCGACTTGGACCATAGGCTAGGACGCCTTAGTGCTGACCCCTGGCAGTGCTGATCCCTCTTGTGGCAACAACTCCTTTAGGACGAGGCCCCCAGCAGTAGAGGGGATGGGTGACATGGATGAGGAAGTCTGTCCCACTGTCATGCCCACCAAGGATGCACTAGGTGCGCCCTCCTCTATCCACCCCACCACAGGTGTGGCCATCTGCACGGATGATGGCTCCGGCTGCGCTGTCTCCACCAATGATGTCATGGTAGCGCTCGACCATGCCACGTCTACCGAGGATGCCTCAGGTGTGGCCTCCCCCATCTACCCTACTGTAGACACGCTCGCCTGCATGAACTACTGCTCTGGCCATGCTATCACTACCTGTGATGTCATGGCTATGCCTAGCCACGCTACGCTCGCCAAGGGCACCCCGGACATGCCCTCCACCACCTGCCCTCCTATAGACACGATCATCGACTACGCCTCTCTGGTGGACCCTATGGTCACCCTAGCGATGCTCCTACTGCCCTTAGGCTCAGCACTAGATAGGTCCTGGCGTGCCCACCGAAGGGCTAGAGTCTTTTTCGATGCCAGTTTCAGGAGGGTCCCGCATCCTCTAATGCTACAGAAGGCACTATGGTCAGATCACTATGAAGAATTCGTTAGAAACAAAAGGACGAAGAATTCTTAGTGTACCTTGATGCCACCAGGCGCTGATGTTTGGGACTGGCTCGCCTGACCCTGGCTGCGACTCCTCATCGTGCTGCCACTTCAAGCCCTTCCTTTGCTCAGAAGGCTCAGACGAGGTGGAGCTGCTAGCTCCCCTTGGCTCTAGGGGCGCCATAGAAGGATAGGATGGAGTGGGGCGACTCATTCCTGTCGTCTCTAGGGTTGTGTCCTCCCCCTCTTGCTCTAAGAGATACCATGGGAAGCGCCCCGCCTGAGGCAAAGGTGGGTCCTCATCCCCACTGGCCTGATCATCCACCGGGATGGGTGACCTAGAGCCGTCCTCCTCCTCCTCTTCTTCTTCCTCCTCTTCCTCCTTCGATGAATGTTGGTGCCATTTCCCTCGCTGTAGCTTCACCCGCTTCTACGCCTGCCATTTCTTCTCCTTGTCGCCCTTATCCTTCTTCTTCCGCTCGTCTGTGGCACGGCTCGCCACCCTCATGGCCGCGTGCTTTGAGAATGGCGTGACTGTGGGGGTATTAACCCCTATACCCTTATGGCTAAGCTTGGGCTGGCCTGGATCGATGGGTTCAGTCCACCCAAAAGATGACGTGCGGCCCAGTTAACCTGATCGGAGTCCCGCACAAGGAATCAAGACGGATTTGGCAACCAAGCAGGATCCTGATTGGTTAGGATAGGAATCCTTATCCGGCTACATATGGCAATTGTAACTGACTAGGATTAGTTTCCAGATCTGTAACCCTACCCCCCGGACTATATAAGGCGGGCAGGGGACCCCTCTAAAAAACATCTCTCATTGACATACAGCAATACAAATCAGACACAGGACGTAGGTATTACGCCTTCTTGGCGGCCGAACCTGGATAAAACCTCGTGTCTGTCTTGCGTCACCATCTTGTTTGAGGCTTGCGCATCTGTCTGCCGATAATCTACTACCTTAGGCATACCCCTAGGTAGACTGCCGACCATATTTCGTCGACAGTGGCGCGCCAGGTAGGGGGTGTGTGTACTGCTCTCCAAGCAAACAAGATGGTCATCATCTCCGGCTCCATGGCTACGCCCAACGGCCTCACGTTCACCATCGGCCAGATCACCTGGACCACCGGCCTCGACGACTCCATCGCCATGACCACGGAGGAGGCGTGGATTCAACCCGTGTCGACGACTACTTCACCTGCATCGGCTACGGCTCCGACCACGGTGAACGCGGCTCCGACCATGGTGAGCGCAGCTCCGACCACGGTGAACATGGCTCTGACCACGATGGATCTGGCTCCGACCACGGTACATCTGGCTCCAACCACGCCTATAGCCACGCCGACAACCCGTCATCCGCTTCCCCGCTACAGAGGAAAGCAGATCGACAACACCGACCTGCTCGACTCCATCGATCGGGTCGGCATCAAACTCGCTGAAACCCTAGCTCTGGTAAGTATGATTCAAAGCCAACCTAATGAGCAGGTAACAGCTCCCCACAACAGATCTATCCGACCAGCTCGGACCAGTCGTCCTGCGCGACTTAGAACAGATCTTGTGGTCGTATCTACTCCTGAGGGGCGCTCCGCTCGTCGCCAGCCAGCCTTCGCGATGGGTCTCCGACTCTATGAGTACGAAGTCCTGATGGAGAACCACCAGGTCCAGCCCTACGGCCTGCAAAACGCTGCCTCCAGCTACGCGTACAACCTATGACGCCGCTCGGATCTATGTCCTATACACCAATCTCGGCCAAAGCCATGCAACATCGTCAACATGGTCCGGATTGAAGATTATCAAGAAGGATCCGTCCACACAGTCCAAGAGGGTGACTCCAGCTCCTCGTCCGGCATCGCATCCAACGCATCTGTCCACACCGAGCTTCAGCGTCACGAAGATGAAGACGTCAAATACGATCTGGACCTGCCAGACCACGCCCCGGGTTTCCCCCAGTTTCCGTCTTTCCTGCCAAGACGAGGGGATTTGATCCATCTTGTCAGCAATGACGAGCCGCCAGCAGTCGGCAAAACAGAACAAGAAAAGACTACACGTGAAGCATGCAATATTGACCGGTTTAATCGCTGGCAAATCGAAGCTGAAGCAGACCAGGAGGCACGACGCATAAGGGTCCAACCACGTGACCTCAACAATGCTTTCGATAGGGTGGGGGACAAACAAGTCTTCAAGACCCCAAGCGCCAACATAGCCATTGCCATGGCGACAATGCAGCGGCTGCCCAACACTCCCGAGACCCAAGCAGTCCGTGACGACATACAAGCTTATCTGACGGCTGCTATGGCTCAGACCGCAGAGATGAATCAAGCCCGGGCTCCATTCGTTTCAGTTGAATCGAGCCACAACCGCCAATACTCAAGTCGCTCACAGCCGCTCAACCGACGTGGCTCGCACAACAACGACCCATCGGACAACCGTCAAGGCGGAAACGGTGGTCATGATGGCGGTCGGGGCGACAACCGCCGCCGAGAGGATAACCGCCACGATGTTCGAGGTGACAACCGCCGAGATAACCACGACGATCGTTGTGATAACCACGATCGTAGGGCTAATCCAGATGGCAATCGAGATCGCCGCGATGGCAATAACGATCTCCGCCATTACCTCGGTGGACGTGATCTGTGTGCTCGCATCAACCAGAGAGCCAACGATCGTGCATCCCATGAAAGCTATCGCTGTATGGAGTATGACACCGCTCACGGTCCGCCAGGTCTGAAGCAGTTCACTCCACACCTTCGCCAAGTCATATGGCCCAAGAATTTCAAGCTCGAGAAACTTCAAAAGTATGACGGCAAGGAAAACCCGGAATTATGGGTCATGCTCTACGAAACTACATGCCGATCAGCCATGGCTGACGAGCACGTCATGTCTAACTACTTTCCAGTCGTTGTTGGTCATGTAGGTCACCAATGGCTGGTTAGCTTGCCGCCGAACTATTTTGACTCTTGGCAGGAGCTCAAGCAGGCCTTCATCGACAATTTCATCGCTACTTGTGAACAACCCGGCTACAAGTATGATCTGCAACGGATCCGAGATCGGAAAGACGAACCACTGCGTGAGTACGTTCGGCGTTTCTCGGAGATGCGCATCAAGGTCCCATCAATCTCCGACAATGAAGCGATCGAGGCTTTCGTCACCGGTCTTCGCTTCCACGACGCCCTAAGAGACAAGCTCCTCCGGAAGAGACCTGATTCAGTCACAGCGCTTTTGGCCACCGCTAAGAAATACGCGGATGCTGACGATGCTAAAAAGATAATCATTGAAGAAGCAGCAAGGGTTCCACGCTCCGACACCCTCCAAACCGCGACGATTACCGCGGCAATCGTGGTCGGAACGACAATTTTGACCGCCGCAACCAGCGCAACGACTCCCATGACCACCGTGACCGACGTAATCAGCGGCACAACCGCCGCGATGATTACAGGAGCAAGCGTGCTCGGGAAGACGACGGCGAGGTCAATACCATGAAAAAGGGCGGCGGACGATGTAACTATGAGGACGACTACGCCAAAGCATTGAAGGGGCCCTGCCAGCTCCATCCTAAGTTGAACCACACCATGAAGAATTGCCGCGTCCTCAAGACTATCTATACACGTCAATAGGCTCCGGATATGTCCGACAAACCTAACGACGCGGGGGAACAGCGCAACGAGGACAACAACAACGACGACGCAGACCCTCGTCATAAATACGTCAAGCCGACTAATCGCGTGCACACCATCATTGGCGGCAAGGTGTCCATTGAGACCAAACGAGAACGTAAGCTGCTCCCCCGTGCTTGCTTGAACGTGGCAAACACCGACAACCTTCTCACCGATCCACGGCTCCCTCTGTGGTCTCATCGTGAAATCTACTTCAGCAGGAAGGACCAATGGGCTGCCATACCCGAGCCAGGGCGTTTTCCCCTGGTCCTCGATCCTTGTATCAACAAGGTTCAGTTCAACAGGGTACTAATCGACGGTAGTAGCTCCATTGACATACTGTTCAAGAATAGCCTGCCCGCTCTGAAAATAGCCCAGGCGGACCTGAAGCCGTATGAGGCACAGTTTTGGGGCGTTCTCCCCGGACAGAGCTCCACACCTCTCGGGCAGATCACGCTACCCGTGCAATTCGGGACTCCGGACCACTTCCGCACCGACTACGTCAACTTCGTGGTCGCTGACTTCGACGGCACCTACCATGCTATTCTTGGTCGACCGTCGCTCACCAAGTTCATGGCCATACCTCATTACAGGTACCTGGTGCTCAAGATGCCTACTGAGAAAGGAGTTTTAACCCTCAGGGGCAACATATACGCAGCTTATACTTGCGAGGACGACAGCTTCAAAATAGCAGAGGCCCACAACCTCTCTATTCGCATGGCCGAGACCATGCTCGATGCTAAGAAGACCTCGGCCGACCACTTGGAGATCCCAGAGCTTGAGGCTCCACGCAAGAACATCAGGTCCAAGGAGCACAAGACGATCCAGCTGGTCGATGGCGATCCCAGCAAAACGGCCCTCATCGGGGCCAACCTGGATCCCAAATAGGAAGACGCGCTCGTCAGGTTCTTGAGGGGCAACGTGGATGTGTTTGCATGGAAACCTTCCGACATGCTCGGTGTACCTCGGAACTTGATTGAGCACTCCTTAAATGTCAATAGCAAGGCCAAACCAATCAAGCAGAAGCTACGACGGTTCGCTCGCGACAAAAAGGAGGCGATTAGGGTAGAAGTTACACGGCTTTTGGCAGCCGGATTTATCAAAGAAGTGTATCATCCGGAATGGTTAGCCAACCCGATTCTTGTACGCAAAAAAAATAATGAATGGAGAATGTGCGTTGATTACACTGATCTCAACAAACACTACCCTAAGGACCCCTTCGGCTTACCTCGCATAGACGAGGTCATAGATTCAACTGTCGGTTGCGAGCTGCTTTCCTTTCTCGACTGCTACTCTGGTTATCACCAGATCGCTCTCAAAAAGGATGACCAGATCAAGACATCTTTCATCACGCCTTTTGGTGCCAACTGTTACACAACTATGTCGTTCGGGCTCAAAAACGCCGGGGCTACCTACCAACGAGCTATACAGGCTTGCCTCAACGACGAGATAAAAGACGACCTCGTCGAGGCTTATGTGGATGATGTAGTTGTCAAAACCAAGGAAGCACGTACCCTTGTTGACAACCTGGAACGCACCTTTGCAGCCCTCAATACGTTCCAATGGAAATTAAACCCAAAGAAGTGTGTCTTTGGCGTTCCTTCTAGCATACTGCTCGGCAACGTCGTCAGTTACGACGGCATACGCCCTAACCCGGAGAAAGTCAAAGCTGTCTTAGACATGAAGCCTCCAAAAAAGGTGAAAGATGTCCAGAAGCTTACCGGATGCATGGCCGCTCTAAGCCGTTTCATATCAAGATTAGGAGAAAAAGGGCTACCGTTCTTCAAACTGCTAAAAGCATCCAAGAAGTTTGAGTGGTCGGAGGAAGCAGACGCTGCTTTCACGCAGCTAAAAGAATACCTCACATCACCCCCGGTACTTACTACTCCCAGAGAAGACGAAACTCTCCTACTTTACATTGCAGCAACCGATCGGGTGGTTTCCACTACAATGGTGGTCGAGCGTGACGAGCCGGGCCACGCCTACAAGGTACAGCGGCCAATTTATTTCATTAGTGAGGTACTCAACGAATCCAAGACCAGGTACCCACAGATTCAGAAACTGATCTACGCCATACTGATAACATCCCGAAAGTTGAGACATTACTTCGATGGATATCTGGTGGTGGTCATGACCGAGTATCCTTTGGGGGACATCATTCGCAATAAGGATGCGAACGGACGCATCGTCAAATGGGCAATGGAGCTATGCCCCTTTTCCTTGGAATTTGCAAGCCGTACTACAATCAAGTCTCAGGCACTCGTCGATTTCATCGTCGAGTGGACAGACTTAAGCACGACTGCCTCTCCGGGATCCGACGAATATTGGACGATGTACTTCGACGGTTCTCTCAACATTGACGGTGCGGGAGCAGGAGTTCTTTTCGTGTCACCATCCAAGGAGCAGCTACGGTACGTCCTCAGGATTTATTTCCCGGCATCTAATAACGTAGCCGAGTATGAAGCATGCCTGCATGGTCTATGCATTACAGTTGAGCTTGGTGTTAAACATCTCTATGTCTACGGAGACTCGGCTCTGGTCATCAACCAACTCAACAAGGACTGGGACACAACCAGTGAAAAGATGGACGCATATTGCAAATCGATAAGAAAGCTAGAACGCAGGTTCTATGGCATCGAGTACATACACGTGGTCTAGGACAAGAACCAAGCAGCGGAAGCGTTGTCAAAGTTAGGATCATCCTGAGCCAAAATCCCACATGGCGTATTCATCCAAGACCTGCTCACGCCTTCCATTGAGGACGAAGATTCAACGATCGACAAAGCTTCAGACCAGCAATTAGTGGCTATGGTTCCGGCAACAAGCACAACCGAGCCGTTTCCGCCCACTCATGAGCCGGACTGGAGGACACCTTTCATCAAGTACTTAACAGATGGTAGCGGTTACACTGATCGAACAAAAAATGAACGACTGATGCGTCGCAGTAAGCAGTATCTGCTCGTTGATGGCAAGTTATGGCGCAAAAACGCAAAGGAGGAAATCTTGATGAAGTGTATAACCCAGGAGGAAGGTGAGCATCTCCTGGACCAAATCCACTCTGGCTCCTATGGCAACCACGCAGCCTTAAGAACGCTGGTTGGTAAGGCTTTCCGAGCAGGGTTCTATTGGCCGTCAGCAGTAGCCGACGCAGAGAAGTTAGTTCGCCACTGTGAGGGCTGTCAGTTCTTCGCCAAGAGAAATCATGTACCAGCACATGAGATCCAGACGATTCCAGCCTCTTGGCCCTTCGCGTGCTAGGGACTGGACATGATTGGGCCTTTCAAACTGGCTCCTGGGAAGTTTACATGCGTCTTTGTGCTAATTGACAAATTCTCTAAGTGGATAGAATACATGCCTCCAGTACAGGCATCCTCAGAGAAGGCTGTCACGTTCCTTGACCAGGTCATCCACCATTTCGGCGTACCCAATAGCATCATTACTGATCTGGGTACTCAGTTCACCGGGAATGCCTTTTGGGATTTCTGCGATGAAAGAAGCATAGTAGTAAAATACATCTCGGTGGCGCACCCTAGGGCTAATGGGCAAGTCGAGCGGGCAAATGGCATGATCTTGGACGCACTAAAGAAGAGGATATACAAAGAAAACGACAAAGCTCCCGGAAGATGGCTCAAGGAGTTACCAGCCATGGTCTAGGGCCTCCGAACTCAGCCCAGTCGTAACACCGGCGTCTCACCATACTTTATGGTCTATGGCGCTGAGGCAGTCCTCCCACCAGATATAGCTTTCAGATCAGCACGGGTAGAGAACTTCGACGAGGGCAAGGTCAATGAAGTATGGGAGCTAGAAGTCAACAGCGCAGAGGAGAAAAGGCTCGATTCTTGTGTACGCACAGCCAAATACCTTGCTGTTTTGCGTAAGTACTACAACAGGAACATTAAAGAGCATTTCTTCGTGGTCGGGGACTTAGTCCTGAAGTGGAAGACGAACCAGGCTGGTGTCCACAAACTCGCAACCCCATGGGAGGGACCCTTCATGATCAAGGAAGTCACACGTCCAATGTCTTATAGGTTAGCTCATCTGGACGGCACGGACGTACCAAACTCATGGCACATCGACAAGCTTAGACGTTTCTATGCTTAACTACTGAGATATGTACTCTACTTGTATTTTCGATTTACTTTAATAAAGCAACTATGATTTCTCCGACCACTCTAATGTGTCACTCCAAATTTTATGGTTATTCTAACTTAAGCCAGTACAAGCCGACCACCACTCCTTCTATAGTTTTCGGAGCAGGCCCTGTCCCTGGTTCCTCCCAACACGTGCACGGGATCCGCTCTCTATGTTGTGGGTGATCGGCAGGTCCCCCCTAGTTTGACTTGTCTGCGTCCATGTGTGCATAGGTCATAGTGCCTCACACTCCAACCACATGCCAAACTAGGGCCGCACAAACTTTTTAGGATGACGTGTCGAGCAAAACGGTACAACTAAACAGAACGTTAACACGTTCCCACTTAGTTACACCAACAAAAAATTTCAAGCTTAAGTACGTTTTGTATAAAACAAACAGCTTATAATGATATACAGTTACGTTATTACAAGCTTGCCTGAAGAGGCTCAAGTTTACAATAACACAACTATGCCTCCTTCTACAGCTCTAAGCCTATTACATTGGCTGGTCGGGGCGCATGGCATTTACTGCTCGCCGCCTCTGATACCCTACTCGAGTCTCGGGGACTCTTGAGCTAGTCAAGCTGAAGGGGATGGCCCCACCGGTGCCTGGCTGGTCGAGACCGCAGGCTTCGTTGGTTGGCTTGCAGCTGATGGCATTTCCAGCTGGCTTGTCGATGGCATACCCTGCATAGGTGCTGTCCCACCTCCGCACAGGTTAATATCGCCAATTATCTTTGACGACAAGTCCAGCTGGGCCGTCCGAAGCTCTTCGGCCTTGTCTGGGTCTATCTCCTTCGGGTACCTAGCCTCCAAGCATTTGAGATCGATCAGGGGGTAGTGAGCACGCACCATGCTTAGCACATGGGCACCCGTGTACTCACCCGCCTCCTTCACGAATTCTTGGAACCATCCCCATGCTTGTTTGCATCTCTCGACCTGTCCGAGCTGGGGCGTCCTTAGCTCTTCCTCTGTGAGCGCCGGGTCAATAAGGTCAAGGACGGGCACAATGCCAGTTGCCATTTCTTGGCACCGCTTGTTCCACGTGTCCCGCTCCTCGGTGGCCTTGAGGCATTGTGTTTTCTAGTCGTCACGCTCCTTGATCATGGCCTCTAGGTGCCTCTTGGCATTGACTTTCAAAACTGAACATAGTACAAGACATCAAACATGATGACACGACAAGGCAAGGTGGGCAATAGAATGAGAAAGGTGGTCTGGAGTGCTTACTTTTTAGGTCGTCCTTCATTCTGGTAGTGTGGTCTTGGAGTTCAGACTGGCTGCGTGCTAGTTTCTCATTGTCCTCCTTCAGGCGACCACATTCTGCAAGCACACGGCTATTCTCCCCCTGGAGGCGGGTCACTTCAGCTTCTAAACTTGCATTACAGCTATTACTGCCAAGAACACAATAACACAAGTCCTGCACTTGCTACGATACGGTGAAAACTTACTTGTTCTCTCCCGCTCTTTGTTATTGAGCTGGCCGACCAGGTTTTGGTTCTGTGCTTCTTGGTCTGTCCTCTCCTGGTCGGCGGCTTCAAGTTGGTGCCATAGGCGTTCCACTTCAGCCGTCAGCTCCTTATTGGTCGTCGTGATTCCTTCTATCTGGTCGAAGCATCTTTTTCGGTATCTTGCAGTTTTCATCAAATCCTGCATACAAACAAGCTACGTCAGACAGTTCGACTACACAATAGGGTTAAGGACTCAAGCCAAATATACATGGACTTCCGCCACTAGACGCTTGGCCGCCCGTTCGACTCTTAAGGTCTCTTCGACCTCTAGGATTTCCTCGTGCATGACCCATTCGTTGTTCCGATAGCGTGACACATATACATGTTGTCGCCTATCTTGGGGACGGCCCAGGACTTCTTCCACTTCTTCCTCTTCAGCCTCCTGTTCGGGAGGCGGCACTGGTCTAGAGTTTGTAGACTCCACGACCACCAGGGCTTTCCCACGAGCCATCGCATCGGCAAACATGTTCTAGGCAACTTCTGGCTGCTGCCCCTCGGCTAGATCCAGCTCCCTTGGCGCCATGGTATCTGCCTCAGCAGGGTTCGTGCTTGGAGCACTTGTATTCTGCTCGGTTGTCTTCTTGACCAGCTGCTCGGGGACTGGCATCTGGTCGTCCGCCTGCTGAGGCCCAGGCGGAGTCCCTGCCATGGGCTCCTCCACGGCAGGCTGCTGGGCAGTTTGTCCCGCCGTTGTTGGTGAAGACGTTCCGCACCCAGCTAGCTGGTCGGGGCTTTCGGTGGATGCCGATCTAATGCATTTAGAGACAAATTCAGAAGATAATAGTATCCAATGCAAAATGCAAGCTTACATCAAAAATATAGATACTTACAGCTTCGACTTGTGGAAGGATGTGGCGAAGGAACGTCTCCTCGACCGCCCCTGCTCCGCTTGCTCGGCAGTTTCCACCGGGACTCTTTCAACCTCCGATACGGGCGTCGGAGTATGATGCGGCATGTTTCCTTTGTCTGTCCTCTGTGTTGCATTGGTCGGTGCTGTGACCACTGCTGGCCCAGAGGAGCCACCCTACTCCGTTAGTCCCACCTGCCTTCTCCTCTTTCGAGGGACAAGCCAGAAGATGTCCGCATCCTCTGCTTCGTCGTCCGACAGGGGGAAGATGGCTTGACGTCGTTTGCTGGCAGCCGGACGCTTGCCAGCGGCTCTGGTCGAGGCGTCCTCTACGGTCTCAAGTACCGCCCAGTGAACGTCGTCGGTCCTAGCGCTGGTCTGGGCGGCTGGGCCAGTAGCTTGCGGCCATTCTACACCGGGGGGAGGCGACACGAACACTTCTGCCCGGTCACGACCATTACACTGAGACACAAAATGAAGGAAAAAATAGTTATTTTCTTGATACAACATGACTCTACAGTTAAAAGGAGGCGTCATTTACCTTTGGGGGAGGTCGAGCCAGCTTGAAGGCGTGCTCGATGGCGTTCAGCGCAACATAATTGGGATCGGCCAGGTTGAACAGCTCTCCAATCCTAGCCTTGATCTCCGTCTTGTCGAGCGGCTCTTTCCTGGTCCTTGTTGGATCCATGCCTCCTTGGTACTCGAAGCCAGGATGAATCCTTTTCTGGCATGGCTAGATTCGTCGGCTGATGAAGTTGCCGACCACACTCGGGCCATCAAGCCTTCCACACGGGATCATCCCGAGCAGTTCGGCGATCTATTCCAAGTTCCCAGGCTTCTCTGACCAGCTATTTTTCTTCTCTGGAATTAGCCCCACGTCGCATAGAGTGATGGTGTTCGGCTCTTCACGGATGTAGAACCACTTCTTGTACCACTCGTCCAATGAGGTGTTCCAGGGGCAGTGCAGGTATTGGGACTTCATGCCGTCATGCAGGTTCAGGTAGACGCCTCCGGCGATCTTCGAGCCACCGCTCCCTTTTTTCCGAAGACAGAACAGGTGGCGAAAGAGGTCGAAATGGGGCTAGAAGCCACCATACGCCTCGCAGAGATGGATGAAGGTAGAGATGAGAAGAATCGAGTTGGGATGCAGATTGCAAATCCCAATCTCGTAGTACAAGCAGAGACCCTGAAGGAAAGGGTGCACTGGAATCCCAAAACCCCGTTTGAAGAAATCTTCGAAAACCACAATCTCACCTGGTTGTGGATCGGGGAAGCTTTCTCCTTCCGGTGCACGCCATCCAGCGAGGGCCTTGTTGTGGAGCACCCCCATGGCAACAAGGTCTTCGATGGTTTGCTCGTTGCTCCGAGACTTCCACCACTCCTTTGCCATGATTCCGCCTTTCTTCTGGGCGTCTCTCCTCGCCATTACTCTGACCTTTCTAGGGGGGTGGATGCGGTGGCAAGGGGATTTGGCGATGTTTATCGGAGGAATAGGGTTTGGCAAGAGGAAGACGAAGGTGGCGGCGGCGAATGATGATGGGGAATGGTGACAGTAACTTGCCATATCTATATTATAAATAACAAAGAGTACCGTCGTTTCGTCTGCCCAAGTTTTTTGGGAGACGTGCACACGCGCGGCGGACGGTTGTTCACACCACCTCGAGATCTGCGCCAATAAACGCGCTCCTTCATTAACAGTGTACGCGCCTCTTCGTTGATGGTGTAAGAGGGCCCACACTGACACACCTCAATACAGGTGTCAACCGACTGTTTGCCAGAAAAAAATAAGAAGACAGAATGACATACTATACCTATTTGCTTTTTTGACCAGACGTGTCAGACTGGACTTGGCAGAGAATAGAGAAAAATAAATACACCAAATAATAGTACTCAGGAGTTGACCATTACCATACTCAGGAGTTGCTATGACCACCGCTGTGCTCGGGGACTCTCCCGACCACTTCTTGGAGTTTTGCTCTCCTCGGCTACATGTGATTTTGTACTCACATACAGTTAAGAGACATTTATTTGGACCTTGCTACAAGGCTCATACTTCGCCTTCTAGCAAGCTCGGGGACTACGTTGGTACGATGCACCTGCCGGTGCATCACGTTTTGCCTGTACGGCAATTCGGTTTTCAACTAAACTATGAATTCTTTTTAGACCCTGGCACCACATGCCTACGTCACCTACTACCAGGCTCGGGGACTAAGTGGGCACACTTCACCTTGCGGTGAATGTGTTTGTTTTTCGACCCCTACGCTTCTGATGTTCAAGGACGCTATGCTTCAAGACCACTTACATTTCTTTTCAGAAATACAAGTGGGCACACTTCTCAGGACAGAAATCCTTTTCTTTTTTCTTAAGAGCACCATACATTCTTCGGACAACCTACTTCTCCGGTGATGACGGTGGTCGGAGGCATCAAGGATTCAAGCCTCGCTTGTTGGAGAAGGTTAAAATGGCGTGTCACAGCATAATACATGATGCTCGGGGACTAGCTGTGGGGGTATTAACCCCTATACCCTTACGGCTAAGCTTGGGCTGGCCCGGATCGATGGGTTCAGTCCACCCGAAAGACGACGTGCGGCCCAGTTAACCTGATCGGAGTCCCGCACAAGGAATCAAGACGGATTTGGCGACCAAGCAGGATCCTGATCGGTTAGGATAGGAATCCTTATCCGGCTACATATGGCAATTGTAACTGACTAGGATTAGTTTCCAGATCTGTAACCCTGCCCCTCGGACTATATAAGGCGGGCAGGGGACCCCTCTAAAAAACATCTCTCATTGACATACAGCAATACAAATCAGACGCAGGACGTAGGTATTACGCCTTCTTGGCGGCCAAACCTGGATAAAACCTCGTGTCTGTCTTGCGTCACCGTCTTGTTTGAGGCTTGCGCATCTGTCTACCGATAATCTACTACCTTGGGCATACCCCTAGGTAGACTGCCGACCATATTTCGTCGACAGCGACAGAGGCCCGAATGCCCAAATCCACCGATAGCTCGATAAAGCCTAGCTCCAGCCACATCACGAGATGTCCTAGGATTGGGAACATGGCGTCGGACTTGTTCATCGCCTCCTTGATGCGCTGCCCAATCTCGCTGTTGCGAAGCGGCCGCTGGGCAAGCACTGTCCTACTGAGTTCCACAACCAGCATCATCCCGAACAATAGGAGGGCGCGCGCCATCAGTGGCGCCACCATCCTTGCGTGGTATGCTCCAATGATGCCATCTTTGCGAAGGTCGTGGCTCCTCAGGGATGCAATAGGCCTCGAGGATGCAGCGCATCCTCTTCTTTTCCTTATCGGGTGGCCCCTATGGCCACGTTGGTGGTGCCTCTTCGATCAAATGCCTGGTGAAGTCCGGCAAGGGGGCGGCGAGGTCATTCTTCAAGTAGAACCACTACGTGTGCCACCCCTTGTTGGATCTGGACAACTAGTAGGGCATGAACTCGGCTGCCCACTGCCCCTAAAGGTGGAAACCCGCACATCCCATCAGCACCATGATCTCCTTGCCTCAGTCCTTCTTCCTATGTAGGGAGATGGCAAAGAAGTACCTCCACAACTCAAAGTGCAGCTTGATCCCCAGGTACCCCTCGCACATTGCGATGAAGGCTACGACGTGCTAGATCCCATTAGGGTTGAGGTGCTGCACCTCAATCTAGTAGTGGTGCAGTAGCCCCTAGAAGAACGGATGAGGGGGATCATGAGGCCACGCTCATGGAAGAGCATGAAGGAGATGATGTAATCATCGAGCGGCATTGGCATGTCCTTGTGCCTGGGAACCAACCACTCCATTCCGTTGGTCCTCCCACAAAGAAGACTGTGCTTGATGAGACCCTCCATGCGTGCATAGTTGACATCGGAGCAGTACCATGACTCCATGGAAAGCGAAGACGGAGGAGCAAGGACTTTTTGGCAGCGGAGGAGAAGCAAATGCTACAGATCTAGGGTGTTGGCAGTGGATTAGCAAAGGCAACAGATTCAAACAATGGTGGTGGAAAGGCAGAGAAGGCAAGATTGAAGTTTAGTGTGCTAAAACATGAAGGGGGCCGCTATTTATAAGGCGGGGTGAGGCGAGAGGTGAACTATCCACCTAGATTTATGTGTCTGCTGCGCCACGTCACATTGCCCCCCCTGAAGATCATGCGCATGCTACCTCCAGCCGCTCCCTCAAAGGATGCGTCGAATGATAGTTCACCCAATAGATGGGCCAAGAACCATCACAGGTAAGGAAGGGATACATGGCTAAAAATGCTCCCATGACCCATTACGGCCCACGAGTTCGAAGGTTGGCTCACTGATGGGTTCACAACCACTCCAGGGCACCTTTAGAGCAAGGGGTGGAAAAGGATAGGCCTGCTAGCAGCCAATACCCAAGCATACGAGCGCTATGGGCATCTTGACCCATGTTCGAGTCCTGGCCAGCGTGCTGTCCATGGTTTTTCCTCAAAGAAAGGTAGCGAGCCCTTGGGACTGGATGAACAGATCCAAGAACTATATGCACTAGCCGTCAGGAATCTGGAGTCGGTCACTAGCTGACCCATGCCAAACCCCTATGAATGGGACACTAAGGCCCCACTCGAACCAGCCCATTAAAAGCCAACCGAGCACCATGGTTCGTCCACCGAGGAAAACATGGCATGGCTCAACCCCTCCATTTTGTTGAAAAAACGTTTGAGGGAGAATGATTGCAAGACGAGGCAACCCCTCAATTGGACCCCCGAAATGCGTGGTGGCTCAGGGGGGATTGGACTCGTGAAGAGACCAAATACGCAGTCATGTGACAACGGTGGATCGATCGGGTCCTAAGATGGGCCATAATTAAGGAAAATCCTCTCTGGTCCCCAAAGAAATCCCACAGCTACATGTCCTCGAAAGAAGTCCGGTCACAACAGAAAGGGATTGTAACCCACCAAGGCATCCTACCGATAGTAGAAGATTGAAGCCCTCAAAGCCCCTCCATCCGAAAAGCCTACGAAGGAGTATCCTACTCCTCCAAGGCTCAGGGCTACTGTTGGGTATCAGTATTAGGGATACCAGAAGAAGGGATCTGAGGGCCGTGGATGACAACTTGCCTAGATAATTAAGGACGTATTTTAGTCTTAATTGCCCCTGAAGGGATGGTTTTCGCCTCACTAGACCCCTTGGGCATGAGCCCCGTGTTGCCCGACCCTAAGGGTACAGGAGCCATCGCGCTCGACCCTGAGGGCACGGACTCCGTCTTGCCCGACCCCTCGGGCGCAGGCTCCGTCTCGCCCGGTGGGGTCCGTACCACCCCTAACCACTACAGGTCCAAGCGTGTGGGCTTGGGTTAAGCCTCTCACACTAGAAGGGGTGCGGGCATGCCTTGACATGATCCATGTCAATGACAGGACATGGCCGAGGGTTCGTATCGCTAACAGTGATGGGTGCGTGGGCGTTGTGCTACCTAATCAACACTATTTTGAAATAAATGAAGCTTTAAAATTTGAATGGTCAAACTTGACTAGTAATGTACATAAAACTATTTTAATTGGACACATGAAAAGTAATACAATTAGATTTTTTAATCAGAACTACCATAAGATAAAATGTTACGCTGGGCTTGACAAATAAACTGTTAGGAAGTCAAACCTCTTAGATCATCATAAAGATTGCCTTGAGACATGTACTCATAAACAAGTGCTAAATGATCTTTCTCCCAACAGTAACCAACCAAAGAAATGATGTTCTTGTGATGCACCTTTGTCAAGCTCTGAACCTATGTAACTAGATGACAAACATAGGAAAGATATATTAGTTGCCATTTAAGCTCCTTATGTGCTGTGGTTCATGCAGTTTATTCACATGTATGCCATGCATTTCTAATGTGTCATGCCTCATGAATAATTCATGGTGATTCAAGATTTGGTACCTTAGCTAAAAATTCTTCTAGGCCATGTGATGAAGACTCAGAACGCATCTTGACAGCAACCTCAGTGACATCTTCTAAATGGCCAAAATAGACGACTCCAAAGCCTCCTTGTCCTATGAACTGTTTAAAATTATTAGTGAACTTTTCTAGGTCCTTTTATATGAACAGCCTTGTTGGGGACCAATACTAGGGTACTCGAAGAGGAGCTAACAACCATCAACGATTGATTTATTCAAGCGGTCAAGAGTGCGACTACACTTCTTGCTGGGCTTCGCCTCGTCTGACCACCGAGGCCATGGGATCCGCCTCATTTGACCCCCGAGGGTTGGCTCGACCTCGATGAACACTAAGGCCATGAGCTCCGCCTTGCCTGACCCCCTAGGGTTGGCTCCACCTCAATTGACTCCCAAGGGCTGACTCTATCTCGTCTGACCCCCGAAGGTTGGCTTTGTCTTGCCCGATGTCCGAGGGCTGGCTCCGCTTCGGCTGACTCCCAAGGATAGGCTCCACCTCAGTTGACTCCCGAGGGTAGGTTCCGCCTCGGCCAACCCCAAAGGGTTAGCTCTGCCTCAACTAATGTCTTAGGGCTGGCTCTGCCTCGCCCGATCCCTCGAACACGGTTCCTAACAGAAGCTCACATCGCCGCCAACAACTATGGGCTAGAAAGTACCACTCAAGGTCAAACTTCTAGCATCGTGCCAGGAGCGGTCACATCTTAGCATGACCTATCCCCATGACATGTCATTTTGAGGAACTCACATCGCCCACAGTGGTGGACGTGTGGTCACTATGCTACCAACTCCCTGCCTAACCACCATCCAACGTCAGTCAACCGATGTTAGTTGACTAGCACCATACCGCTAGCCCCCCACATGGCTTTTTGTCAGGGGACCATCTGACCATTCCATCCGCTCAGATGGGATGGAAGACAAGAATGGTGCATGACACCCGCACATAAGCTCCGATGGACAATAGGACACCAGTACAATGCCGCTGCCACCATGATCTACAGGGTCAGCGGGACCCACACAAAGAGGAGGACGGTGCACCTCTGGGAGCCTTATTTCTTTTTCCTTTTTCCCCTCTTCTCTTCGGTTGTAACCCCTGCTTTCCCTTGGCCTATAAATGGGCAAGCAGGGCGTCCCACTAAAGGGGATCGATTGATCGAGCAAACACACCGCATCACACCAGATACTTGGGAGCTCCTCCCTCTCTCGCCTGTTTGTAACCCCAACTACAAACTTAGTGCTGGTAACACGAGTAGCCCAAAACTGGACGTAGGGACATTTAGCCTGAACTAGTATAATCTTTGTGTCCTCTTAGCACACCATCCGGGTCTGATGTGCAATATACAAATTTACTAGTCGGTGCTTACTTGAAACATCGACAGTTGGCGCGCCAGGTAGGGTCCTTTTTGCGCATCTCGACATCAACACCAGGCCTCGGATGGCTAATCACAACGTCAGCTGGGTCCTGGGCACGCGTGTGCATTTCGGGAACCTAGACTTTGTCATTACGATGGAGGGAGAGATGGTGTGGTCTTCCGCTGCCACACAACCCCTACTCTTCACCGGCCTCGACGCAATCGCTGAGGCGCCCAAGGAGCTGCAGCTGCATACAATGGAGGTCTACACCCCCGAAAGCAACCAGCTCGTCAGCTTCAACTATGGAAGGCCACATACCGTGATTTCGGTGCACGAGCATCTCGAGCTCCACCGCAACACGCGTGACACCCCCGACGCTCATAGACGCAAAGCGCCCTCAGAACAACCCGATGAGGGCATACCGGTCCATCTGGCCCAACAGGGTGAAAGGCCACGTGCCATGGTTCTAGTGCATGAGTATCTTGGCCTCCACCATGATGCCCATGATGCCTATAGGCATGCCTATAGTGACGCAAAGGAGGGGGCCAGCCACGGCTACCATCCATGCTGTGGCGGACGCTATGACAGCGGTGAGGACCGAAGCTCGAGCCCCGACTTGATAGGACCTCAGGCCTTTGTCGATAGACCCTCAAGGGCAAGGCAAAGCGGGATGAGGATGCTGATGAAGGCGCCTCCAAGCCTCCCAACAAAAGGAAAAACAAGCGGCGGTGCGGGAGCTCACTAGTGGCCAACGCCGACCGCACGGGGGGTCAAAAGCCCACGGAGGGCACCCCAAGCCACTTTGAGAAGTTGCTTGAAGGGTCATGCCCAAACCATGCTTTCCCTGCCAAGCACCTATACAAGGACTGCATTCTCTTGAAGCAGTTCTTGTCTGGAAGCTCTAACAAGGGGAGCATAGGACGGAGCCCAGCTAGATGAAGCACGCAACGTCGCCCTCCTTCGCTCGGCCAAGTAAGCAAGGACTGGCACAAGCTCTCCCCACCATAGGAGGGACTGTATGTCATCATAGGGATGCCTTGACCAGGCGCCTACGAGCTCAAGACCATCAACGACGAGGTCTTTGTCAACTCTTGTAACATTGACCAGTTATGTCACTTTTACCCTTAATAAATGCACGCTTTTTCTTATTATTAATTTCGTTGTCGAACTCCCTGATCTTTTGTGACACCTGACCCCAGCAAATGGTAGGGGGTCGGGCCTCACTCGTGGACTAATAAGGACATATCTATCCAGTAGATAATCTCTACGTCCGACCCTTTCTCTCGATTAAGACCCAAAAGTGAAGTTTGCGGAAATAAACCCTAAGTAAAACTGGTCGGACCACGAGAAACCTACGCCCCAGTAGCTATGGCACCTTTGCACACCAGCATAATCAGAGTTTCTTTTCCATGCCCCGGGCTTTTTGGTCTTAGCCATGGAAAGGGTTGGTACGCTTTGAAAATCTATCCACCTAGCAAACATTATCAGTGCCCGACCCCCTTTCATGTTAAGACCTAGGAGCTAGGTTTGTGGGAACAAGCTCTGAGTATAACTGTTCGGGCTTCAGAAAACTTACGCCCCAGCGGCTATGGCGTCTTTGCTCACCAGCGTAATCAGAATTGGCTCATCTGCATCCCGAGCTTTTTTGGCCTTAACGACAAAAAGGGTCGGAATGCACTAACCTTTTTATACAGAAAGGGGAGAAGAGCTAAAAAGATGTTTGCTATAATGAAATTTAAGAGCATGTCCATTTATTATGAGTTCTTCGCCTGGCTTATCTGCCTAACTAAATTCTTGCGTGGGATGTTCCTCATTCTCTATCTCTGTAGGAAAACCTTGTCCTAGCAGGTAACGCAAGTAAATTGGATGGCTTGACCAACATCGTGAAATGGGTAAGGAGCAGTAGGATGCCCCATGCAGGTCGTACTGACCCTGTCACAAACAACAGACCCGAATCCCGCTCAATCATGTCCGGTAAGAGCTTCCCAAACCCATCACTCTTATCATCAAGGTAAAACCTATGCCTAGGTCGATCGAACGGCTCCAGGAAGCTACCGAAAGACAAGCACATGCCTATCCAATTCTTCCCCATGAAGGATCCACCGAGCGATGGTTTGCTTTTAAAGACTATGGACCGCCGTAGGTAAGTGGAATACAGAGCTAAAAACGCTCCTACGGCCCATTAATGCCTAGGAGTTCGAAGGCTGGCCCACTAGTGGGATCACGATTGCTCTAGGGCACCCTAGAGTGAGGGGAGTTTAAGGACAGGCCCGCTAGCGGCCAATACCCGAAGCACGTAGAGTGCCATGAGCGTCTCGACCCTCATTTTGAGTCTTGGATGATGCAGGGTCCATGGTTTTTCCCTAAAGAAAGGCATCGAGCCCTCGGACCGGTCGAACGGATCCGAGAACTATATGGACCGGCCACCAAGAATCTAGAGTCAATCACCAGCTAACCTCAAACTGGGCCCCATGAAGGGGATGCCGGGGCTCCACTCGAACAAGCCCGTTAACAACTCACCGAGCACCGTGCTCCATCCAGCGAGGAAAGCACAGCACGGCTCAGCCCCTCTGTTCTAGTGAATGGGCGCAAGAGGGAGGACAATCACAAGACAAACCGACCCCCTGACCAGACCCCTACTATGCGTGGGGGCTCAGGGGCTCGACATCGTAAAGAGACCAAACACGTAGTCATAGACAGACGAGTCACCTCTGGTTGTAGAAACCGAGGGTAGGATAACGCATGAAACATGTCCGACCCCTACCGAGCCTCACAGGGCTCGAGGCTTGAGCCACCCAACCCTAATTTGGGAGACCAGGGTTCAAAGGCTGACCCGCGAAGGGTTCGAGGCTGCCTCACGTCAAACAAGAGCTAGGGGAGAAAACATAGATGAGCCCCAGCGGCCTTCGCCCGACCCGCCTAGAGGCGAACATGATCATCTCAACCTTCTTGTTTCGATCCTAACTCCTAGCTGAGCCCATAGAATCCCCATTGAGGGGGCATCTATTTGAAGGTGGGTTGAGGAGTAGTGGAACGCCACATGAAGGCCTTGCCGAGCCCATCGTGAATGATGGGCCCGGATTCCACTTGAACATGCCTATTAGCGAGCTCACTGAGCGCATCACTCGAGCCATCGAGGCAAGTGATGTTAGCTCAACCCCCATGGTTGTAGAAACCACAGATGGGGCAACAATCACAAAGTCAAGATGACCCTTGATCGAACTCCCGTTACGTGCGGGGGCTCAAGGAAAGTTGAACTCGCAAGGAGACTAAACGTGCAGTCGCAGAACGATAGCTCAGATCCTAGGGAGAGGGTATGTACAAAAACAAGAGATGTTTTCTCCTACTAATCTCGCTATCCTCTCCATGATCTTTAGTGACACTTGACCCCAGCAATGACAAGGGGTCGGATCTCACCCGGGGGGGCTGATAAGGGTATAGATACACCCTTTCTAAAATTGTCACCATGCCCGACCTCTTCCTCACGTTAAATCTAGTGGCAAGGTCTGTGGAAACAAATGATTGAGCATGGTTGGTTGGACTACAAGAAACCTACACCCCTATGACTATGGCACTCTTACTCACCAGCACAATCAGAGTTTCCCTCCTACACCTCAGGCCCTGCGGTCTTAAACAAACAGAAGGGTCAGAACACATGAACCCCTTTCTACACATAAAAAGGGAGGAAAAACAAACTTAAACAAACAAAACAAAATGATAAGTTTGTGCGATAGTGTAGAAGGGTCGGAGTTTGTCTGCTTGTTACATGAATGATTACTCGACCTATCTGACTAACTAACCCCTCCGGGGTAGAACTGTATCTTCCATTTTTCCACCAGGTCTAGCGAAAGAGGAGCCACCACCACCTCTATCTCATCCAGCTTGATGTCAGTGTAGCCAGGCGTGAAGCTGAGGCTCATCGTCTCTAGGTCGATGCTGTCCCCATAATGAGAATGAGCAATCACAAAGGATTAATGGACCCTGGCGCAAAGGACGTCCCTCTTGAGTTGGCGCACCCACGCCGTGATCTCGACGGCATAGGCCATGAGAGAACTGGTCCCCTCCGAGCACACCACCTCTAGGTCATTGTGCACCACTATGAGGGCGGTGCTTAGGATACCAAGCTTGTCGCTCTCCGCCTGAAGGTTCCTCCTTGCCTGGGTGAGGTCTATGGCTAGCCCGACAGAGATGCCCTCGGCCTCTAGCCTCTGGGTCATCATAGTTCCAAGCTTGGCCTAGAGGGAGCTGATCTTCTACTGTGCATTGTCATGCTCTCAGAGGGCTTGGTCATGCTCCTCGTGAGCCATGCCATGCTCTGAGCAGAGCCTCTCTGCGGTTTGGAGCAACTCGTCTTGCTCCTTGCATAGCCGGGCGATCGCCTCAGTGTCCAAACTCGCCTTCTCCTCCACGGCCGTAAGCTTCTCCTCGACCCCCAACTTTAGCTCCCACTCCTTCTCAACCTTGGTCAGAAGGTCAAGGATCTGCCGGTGGGTCTTGATGTCCTTCTAAAGTAGCTCATCCCTCTCCCTTCTAACCTTGGCGGCCTCCTTATCATCCTCCCACAACCTCGCCGATAGAACCTCGAATGCCCTCTCGGCCTCGTCCACATGCCGACGGGCCTTAGCCACCCACAATCAAAGACTATTTGTCTCCTTGGCAACGGGAGTCGGCTCGGCCACCTTCTGCTGGGTAGCAACAAGCTGGGCCATCACCTCCCGCGTAGCCACGCCTTCTCAACAAGGTGGTCCCAGGTTCCCTTCTACTCATGAAGGAACCATGACTTCCCTTGGCTATGAGTAATAAGGGATTGAATGAAGATAATGGTCTGAATACAAGAATATGTGGAAAAAGGAAAAAGCGAGAAGTAGGATCAAGCAAGTACCCAGACAACGGGGATGGCAACATCGGCCAAGGCACCCCAGGCATGGTCTAGAGCTTTGAGCATGGATGTGACTCCCACATCGAGGCTCTCCTACTCCATGCTCTCGGTGGCGTCGTCGAGGGTAAAGAGCGTCGAGGTCGGGTCCTCTAGATTTGTACACCGAAGTAGGGGTTTGCCTTGTGCGAATGAGTGGCTATCTCCTGATGTTAGGACCAGGGATGATTCCCCACCGGTCCTCTCTGCCACCATGACAACATCTGGAGACCCCTCAGCCGCGTCCCCCTCCGTCCAGCCCACATCCGACGCCATTGCTTGGGCCATCGGTGGCACGGGTTGCGACGCTGCCTCGGGCACCACCAAAGTTGTGTCCGGCTAAAGCCCGCCTATCACAGCTGTTGCCACCTCTACCTATGTTGGTGGGACCTAGACCACCTGTGTTGCGCCCACCATGGCCGGTGCCACCAGCACATAAGGCAGCTCTATCCGCCCCATCATCGGTAGTGGTATCGCCTCCATCATTGGCTGCTCGGTGACATCTAAGGGCATCCCTTGAGCCCCTACGCCTGCTTGTCCCGCTGAAGGCATGGGCATCACCATGGGTGGCGCCTGACTGGCCAGCGACGTAGTCACACTAGCGCCGCTCCCACCCAAAATGGGTGTGACGCCAACCGATGGCTGCCGCTCCACCTGAAGGACGACGCCCTTCTTTGGCGCCAGCACCAAACGATTACGCCACTTCACGATGCTATAAAGAAAGAAAAGCACAAGTGACAATGAAGACAGAAAATCAGAGGAGCTGGTGACTTACATTGGTGTTGTTGGGTAGTGTATATGTTTGGGGGGTGAACCCCTAGACCCCTACTCCACCTCGATGGGGTGGGGCCATTTCGAGCCCACCCCCTGCTCCTAGGCAAAGGGGCTCACTCCCCTTGCATCTTGGGGTGCGACGGTGGAGCCACCCACCTCTGCTGGCACCTCGGGCATGGCAGCAGATCCACTTGCCCCTGTTGGCTCCTGGAGCAGGCCGACAGCCTGGCCCACCTTCGCCGATCCCACGGACGTACCCTCCCTTCTGTGGAACGGGAAGGGCCCCAACTCTTACAAAGGCGAGCAAATACCCATTAGCACATCCTCGCCCTCTAGGTCATCCCACTTGGTGTCATCGACTACCTCATTGTCATCTTCCTCATCATTGTCATCGTCGCTATCGGTATCCTCCCTCGCTCCCTTGCTAGTAGCTTCCCTGCCTCTTCTTCCTCTTGTCCTCCTTTGCCTTCCTAAGCTGCTCGCCCTTGGTGTGATTCACCACCCTCATGGACGAATCCCTTGGTAGTGGAGCCAAGTGATCTGTGAGGACGAGGTCCCTCGACTGATCCCCCCATCTCAATATTAGTGTCAAAGGGTCGGGAGATCAATTTAAGAGGAGGCATGAGGAGAGGAAACTTACGAAGATAGTGTAGCCTGGTTCCGGCCACATTGGAGGATGCCCCGACACCAGGTACATGAAATCAAGAGGAACACCTGTGTTGTCCCACAAAGGCTCCATCACCTCCTTGATGTGCTGCATGACTTCAGAGGGGGAAAGTGTCCCTCGGCCAGCACCGTCCTGATGAATGATGCCTTGGGTACCATCGCATATAGCGGAAGCGCACGCCTCATCAGCGTCGCCACCCTCCTCGCATGGTAGGCCCTAATGAAGCCTGACCCCTTTAGGCCCCTCTCCTTTAGGATGCGGATGGCGGCGAGATGGTCTTGGATCTTCTTCTTGTCCTTCTCTGGGACACCCCACTTCCACGAATCCAGGGCCTCTTCGATTAGGCGGCTGATGAACTATGGCAGGGGGGCGATAGTGTCGTTCTTGAGATAGAACCAATGCAAATGCCACCCCTTGTTGGAGGTCGATAGCCGCATTGACGGGTACTCACTGACCCGGTTGTTCCGGAGGTGGATGCCGGCGCATCCCATCGGTGCATTCAGCTCCTGCTTCTTCTCCCCCTTCTTCTGGAGGGTAACGGCGAAGAAGTGCCGCCACAGATCAAGTGGGGACTAGTCCCTAGGAATCCCTCACACAAGGCGATGAACGTCGCCATGTACTAGATTTCATTAGGATTGAGGTGTTGTAGCTCAATCTTGTAGGGGTAGCGAACCCGCGCTCATGGAAGTGCGTGAACGACACCACATAACTGTCAGGCGGCGGCAGCATGTCCTCCTCACTAGGCAGCAACCACTCCTCATTCGCGGTCCACGCATAGAGAAGACCACGATGGACGAGGCCCTCCATGCGCTGGAAGGTGATGTCAGAGCGACACCATGGATCCATTGGAAGATAGGAGCAGATGGATGCAAGCTCGACAATGGCTGGGACACGGATGAAGGAAGCCTAGGCGATTGGCGATGGAGGTTGTAGATGCGAAGGCAAGGTATGAAACCCCGGGGGCGAACCCTTTGGTTTTATAGGGGCGACGGATGCGAGGAAACCAACCGTTTGCCTAGATCTCCATGCTTGCCATGATCTGCCACAATGTCATGCCACAAGATATGTGCATGCAATCCCTATCATTTCCCTCGAAAGACTCACCGGACATTTTGCCTCCCTGGGCAGGCCACAACAAGTTATGAGTAAGAGGAATACGGATCAAAAACGCCTCTATGGCCCATCTAGGACTAGGAGTTCAATGGTTGGCCCATCAACAGGTTCGATGACTGCTCAAAGCACCTTTACAATGAGGGATAGAGAGGGATGGTAATGGGAACGGGGATCCCGATCTTCCATCAGGTAGAGGTAACTATCACTGTGGCGGAGAATGACACACCGATCTGGCTTCAGATCAAAAGATCGAACCCTGCAATCTTAGCACCACAACTCCTCTAGATATCAACCAAGACATGGATCTGGTTGACCTCGCCAAGAAGGCTAATCCCTACCTGCGCAATGAAGAACACAAGCAATAACAAGAAGGAAAGCAACCAAATTGTAGATGAATGATTAATCTCATGAAGTTGGGGTCTCACAAACCGATAAACGGCGAAACTATTCTTGATAGATTAATCTAAGCAAAACCCAAAACCTAATAGCAGTGGTGACATATGATTATAAAGGTCTTAGGGTCATCGCCTACCCTAGACGTGCTCCCTAATGGGACCAAACAAGATACACGGTCCAACGGACCAAAAGACGGTGTCGTAGCACCCTGGCAGATTCTGGATATTGACTTGTTTTGATGATTCCTGTTGATTCTAAAGGGATTTTGATATGAGGCCACTTGGATTGTCTTCCTTATCAAATTAGCTTTCCAACCATATGTGGATCATCAAAAACAGAGTCTAGATGCGTCATGGGTGACCAGTTTAAGGCAGACTAGTCCTGGAGGCCGAGGCAGACTCGAACTTGAGTTGCTTTGGGCCTCCACCTTGGGGACTCGAACCGAATTAGCCTTGGCCCTCCTTCTTGACTTGAACACCCTTGCTGGCCTCCTATCCCTCCATACCATGCACCAAACATGGTCATATGCATGGGTGTCATGTCCTCATCATCCTCCCCTTCTTGATAAAAAGTCATCCTCGGCATCGATTGTGCTTGAAACTGATCTTGAACAACATAAAGGAGAACGGGGTTGCAAAGACAAAGGGAACTAAAATAATTGTGAGAAGGAACATGACCATATTTCCAAGTTTCTAGCATGTCATCTCACATAAAAATTTTAGCAAGCATGTAGACTCCATGATCCGAATGCACACGATGTATGTCAACATTATCCTGCAAAAGATTAGAACTAACCAAAGACAATGCAAGAATAGATGGTCTAGCAAACATAGGTAGCAACCAACAATGCTCCCCTTCTTGGAAGTGAACTTGTTTCTTTGAGAAACATGAGAAAATGTTTGTATTATTATGGTTGCCCTCTAAACGATCATAATTTTGTACAATAAAAGGAAAATTCATATTACTACGAATGTATACTCGATGTATCATATATTGTCCTTTGTTGTTATATTTGCCAATAACATGATATGTGTGTTTAGAAAACCAAGGCAAATCAGCATATTTTAAAAGGCTCTCCTCCAAACAATCTAGGTTACACAAAACATCAAATTCAATGTAACCCAAAGTATGTAAAGAAGACAATAGTTTGAACTCATCAGTTTTATTAGCAATATGAATAACATGTTTATTTTCAGCACAAATGACTGGTTCCAAAACATGTAAAACTGAAGCATCATCAACCAATTCATCTTTATCACAAGGAACTTCAAGCAGATTATCATGGGATAGAGATAAATCAAGAGAGGGTTCCACTAACAATTGCTCTATGATAGCATGGTTTGTGGGAAAATTTAGTACATTAAAACATTTCTCACCTTCCATGAGTGTAGCACCATGAGCATTACCTATGTTCTTAGCAGGAGTAATAGGTGCATTGTGAAGTGATGGCTCTAAATTTGCATATGAGGTTGTGAGCTCCTCATTTTCTTCCATGTCATCCTCTTGCTTATGGACATTATCCTATAGAAGGTTAGTCATAGCAAGAGGAATAACAAATGACTCTTCCTCTAAATGGTGCACCTCAGCATATGAAATCAAAACAGGAGGTGGATTAACAAAGATTTCTCGCATAAGGAGTTTCCTATCAATCCAAGTTTGAGGTTTATCAGAATGATCTAAAGACTCCCACCAAGATAAAGCAGAATGTCACAAAACACTAGCTGCATTTTTTACCTTCCTCCTTGGACACATAAAGCGAGTAGCAAATATGTTATCTATGACAATTTCCCACTTCATGTACTCATCAGCCCCTATACCATCATAAGTCAGTGGATACGAACAACCTATCATTATTAGAAGACAGCAAAAGACAACACAAAAGTATTATCCCTATCAAATGACTATGTGGTTGCAGTGGTGTCACTTTTCATAGCAAGTGGAAGTGTCTTATCAAGCTCTTACAAAGTTCTTACCAACATAAGCAGTAGGTGGTACAATCAGCGGCTGGTTCGTGATACCTGTGAGGCAGTGGTACCGAGATTGCAAGGCCCTTTTTCTGTACTGATCTGAAGAGTTTGTGGAGATTGGAAGGCACACAAAGAATAATATGTATATCTAGCACACAAGTCAGTAACAGAAAGTAATGCTGAATTATAGTCCAAAGTACTTGTTCTTGTTGCTGGTCCAAAATGTTCCAAGTACCAGGTATGTAACAAACAAGTATGGTGGATAGCAAGGTGACAGGGGTGTGAAAAATAGTATGGCGGATAGCAAGAGCAACAAAAACAAGGAACCAGACAGCACACGCTAACATAGCTCACTTTGGCATTCTCTATGTGCTCCTCTAGATATTGTTCTTCTTTTGCCCCTCTCTTTTTTCTATTTTTTTTTGCTATCATTGTTTTTTGGGAAATTTCGACTTTTTCTTTTTATCTTTTTTATATTTTTTCACTTAGGAGCACAAAAGAAGTAACCACTAAAAATATGAGCCTAAACAAGTGAAAGGTGTGGCCTGTGGAAATTTCAGAAGACGTGCTCAAAATTGACAAAAAGCTTGTGACCACAAAAAGAGGATTTTCTGACCAGTTTTTGACCAAATTAAAATTTTCCAACCTAATGGATGGATCCAAAAAAATTTTCTGATCGATTTTGATATATGGAACGTCAAAATTCGAGTTCGTATGCGAAACTAGACCAGTTCTAAGAATTGGCTCTGAATTAGAGGACAAAATAGGAACAATGTGTGCGAAATTGGTCATTAAAGCAAAGATTTGATGGAAATGATGGTGGAAAACACATGAACTGGACTCTAACACGACCTAACCAGCAACAAGACCTCAACTAGGACACAAACTCAACACGACGGACTCTGAAACTGAAATATGCAAAGGCTATGGCGCAGAAGGTTCTAGGACAGGAAAAAAACAAGTATGGCACTGGACTATGGGACGAATGTGAAACACTCAAAACTAGGGGATAAATGTGAACCTAATGGTATACTTTAGCTCTGATACCACTTAATAGGAATGGGGATCCCGATCTTCCGTCAGGTAGAGGTAACTATCGTTGTGGCGAAGAATGACACACCGATCCGGCTTCAGATCAAAAGATCGAACCCTGCAATCTTAGCACCATAACTCCTCTGTTTATCAACTTAGACACAGATCTAGTTGACCTTGCCAAGAAGGCTAATCCCTGCCTGCGCAACAAAGAACACAAACAAGAACAAGAAAGAAAGCAACCAAATTGTAGATGAATGATTAATCTCACGAAGTTGGGTCTCACAAACCGATAAACGGCGAAACTGTTCTTGATAGATTAATCTAAGCAAAACCCAAAACCTAATAGCGACGGTGGTGTATGATTATAAAGGTCTTAGGGTCGTCGCCTACCCTAGACGCGCCCTCTAATGGGCCCAAACACAATACATGGTCCAACGGACCAAAAGACGGTGTCGTAGCACCCTGGTAGATTCTGGATGCTGAATTGTTTTGATGATTCCCATTGATTCTGAAGGGATTTTGATGTGAGACCACTTGGATTGGCTTCCTTATCAAATTAGTTTTCCAACCATATATGGATCATCAAAAATGGAGTTTGGATGCATCCTAGATGACCAGTTTAAGGCAGACTGGTCCTAGAGATCGAGGCAGACTCGAACTTGAGTTGCTTCGGGCCTCCACCTCGGGGTCTCGAACCGAATTAGCCTCAGCCCTCTTTGACTTGGACACCCTTGCTGGCCTCCTACCCCTCCATACCATGCGCCAAACATGGTCATATGCATGGGTGTCATGTCCTCATCAGATGGGCCCCGCAAGCAGCCAGTACCCAGGTGCACGAGCGCCACGGGCATCTCGGCCCACGATCGAGTCTCAACCAGGCTGACCCTAGTCGGATCCCCGCAAACAGGATGCTCCAATCGAACTATCTAGCTAATGAACCACCAAAACTCACAGCCATATCCACAAAGGGTCCGACCTCGGCAAGAAGGAATCACCATTCCCAGAACACACCGTGGACGACAAAAGAAGGCCAGGGCCCTTAGAGTCCTCCCTTTCGAAAAACCACCGAAGGAGTATTCTACTCCTCCGCAGGCTCGGGGGCTACACCCACTAGGTGCGCTCGCGCACACCCACTAGCAAGTCGAAAAAACCCATAGGTGATTCTACTCGAATCGCTCGGGGGCTCGGGGGCTACTGTCGGGGACCAATACTAGGGCACCCAAAGAGGAGGAGCTAATAACCATCAACGATTGATTCATCCGAGCAGTCAAGAGCGTGACTACATCTCTTGCCGAGCTCTGCCTTGTCTCACCACCGAGGCCATGGACTTCGCCTCGTCCGACCCCCGTGGGTTGGCTCCACCTCAGCTGACTCCCAAGGGCTGACTCCGTCTCATCCAACCCCCGAAGGTTGGCTCTGCCTCGCCCGACATCCGAGGGCTGGCTCCGCTTCGGCTAACTCCCGAGGGTAGGCTTCGCCTTAGCAGACTCCCGAGGGTAGGTTCCACCTCGGCTGACCCCTGAGGGTCTACTCCACCTCGATCGACGTCTGAGGGCTGGCTCCGCCTCGCCCAATCCCTTGAACACGGTTCCTAACGGAAGCTCACGTCACCGCCAACCACTACGGGCCAGAAAGTACCAATCAAGGTCAAACTTCTGGCATCGTGCAGGGAGCGGTCACATCTCCGCATGACCCGTCCCCACGACATGTCATTCCGGGGAACTCACATCGCCCACAGTGGCTGACGCGTGGTCACTGTGCTGCCAACTCCCTGCCTAACCACCGTCCAACGTCAGTCAACCGGCGTCAGTTGACTGGCACTATACCGCTAGCCCCCGCATGGCTTTCTGTCAGAGGACCATCTGACCATTCTATCCGCTCAGATGGGATGGAAGACAAGAATGGCGCACGACGCCCGCACGTAAGCTACGATGGCCAACAGGACCTCGGTACGACGCCGCTGCCACCACGATCTACAGGGTCAATGGGACCCACGCGAAGAGGAGGACGGCGCACCTCCGGGAGCCTTATTTCTTTTTGCTTTTTTCCCTCTTCCCTTCGGTTGTAACCCCTACTTTCCCTTGACCTATAAAAGAGAAAGCAGGACGTTCCACTAAAGGGGATCGATTGATTGAGCAAATACACCACATCACACCAGAGACTTGGGAGCTCCTCCCTCTCTCGCCCGTTTGTAACCCCTATTACAAACTCAGTGTTGGTAACACGAGCAGCCCGAAACTAGACGTAGGGACATTCGGCCCGAATCAGTATAATCCTTATGTCCTCTTAGCACACCATCCGGGTCCGACGCGCAATATACAAATTTACTAGCCGGTGCTTACTCGAAACACCGACAAGCCTATTCTTGTTATCTTGCAAGTGATCCCTTTGATCTGTTCTACTTCTTGGAGCATTCTCGAGTTGTGCATGTCTTGTGTGATCATCTATGGAAACTGGTTGCACGAGTATGACATATAAGAATAATAAAATGAAAATACACATACATGGTAATACAGGATAGAGCGACAGGATGCACACTAGTAGACTTCCTTTTTGCTCTACAGATGAAATATGCAAGAACAATTGCAGATACAACCAGCACAGCGACCACAACTAAAGTAACTAAGATAACCGTGTTTTTCCTTGATGCAGTTATCTTTTTGCTGCACGCATTTTTACTAGAATCATGCCTGAAATACATAAGACAACAAGGTCAGAGTTTACTCAGGGAGTGGGAGTTGTCTTTGACTGCTCACTTGGTTAGAGATTCTAAAACAGATATACTATCCAAAAGTTCACAAGCAAATTAATGGTAAAAAAGAAACATCAAGAAGAAAATCAAAACCTGAAAATAAGTGACCCAGTATAATTTTTACATAGGGAGTCGTCACTCAGCTAGTTGCCAGATACATTTCTGTAGAAAGTGAAAGGCGATCAGTAAAGTTCTTGGATTGGTATTTATTTGAGACAAATATATACTTACAGAACTCTTAGGGAAGTCAAACTCGGTGTGGAATCAGGTATTGAGCCGCTTAAGTTGTTGTAACATAAATCCCTAAAACATTTGCACAGTGTGAGCAAGCAGGGTTCAAAATTTCAGCCATTGAGAATTTGACATAGGAATCAATTCAAACTCTATACCTGATTCAAACTCTATAAAGGGCGTACCCAGTGCAGAGAGCTCCCGCTCTGTGCGGGGTCTGGGAAAGGGTGTTAGTGGCAAGCCTTATCCTCGCTTGTGTAATGCGAGGAGACCGCGACTCGAACCCGGGACCATCACAGACGGTAAGACTCTACCGCTAGGCCCGCCCTTCATTTCTTTTTTCCCCCGGGACTCCCCCTCGTGGGGGAGTATGCCATCAGAATGTGGATGGAGGAGGATACCCGTTTTCGGCGTTCTCACAACACCAAGACCACATGGGCAGTGCTCGGGGACTTTTTAAAGTGCATCTCGGACCTGTGTAATCCGCTCGCACACCCCAGATGCCAAAGTAGCACCTTCTCTCACGCAGATCCACGACTGGTCGATTTTCCAGTATCGCGGTAGCGGAGAGACATTCAGTGGAGTTTATCTCCACTGAACCGGGAATTTGAAAAAAAAAACTAGGTTTTACCATTCAATTGCATGATTTATGACATATCAAGCTAATGTTAGGAAATAAAAGCGTTATTAGTTATTATAGTTCAGCCATTGGGAACATGATCCTGACGAGTATGTTGTGGCTCATCAACAGATTCTCTAATTGCACCATGTCCATTTAAATTTGATGGAGCCGTTTGATTGAACAACGCAGTTATGCCAAACATGCATGCTGTCAAAAAAAAAAACAGAGAAGAGGCTCTCCTAAAATAGCCTCATCCATTCTATGCTAACTGCATGTTTTAGAACCGAACAAAACATCCCCACATACATGCACCAAAATGAGGTGTAGCGAATGTCATATCTCCTCAGTCCTTAGTATAGAAACTAAGGCAGAGTGGTGTATGGTATAGTTACTTTACAGAGGCTTGTAACTGTAATCTGGATCCATTACAACAAATGTCTGGACTGATCCAATAAACTAACATGTTAGATCTAACAAATCTTGATCACAGATAGCAGAATGTAAACGTCAGTCATGATCTCATGGAACGTGGACTCCGGGCACATAAATAAATAATGAAAGCAGACGACATTAGTCTGTTAGATAGCACTTACAAATTCTGGAGTGCCGTGAGCAGCGCAAAATTCTTAGATACCGCGCCATGCAAATAGCTGTTGGATAGATTCCTGCATGAGAATTTGCAATTCAACATAATCAAATGCGCTAATAATATACTAACACAATTAATACCACGGAGTAGAAGTGTAGAACCTGTTAAATAATGTTCCAGATACTCACAATGATGTTATCCTCGTAGTGTTACCATTTGTATTGCCGCATTTCACGCCATCCCAAGTATAATTGGTTGGGAAACATGGATCACCCATCCAGTTTTTCGTCACTCCATACTCCTTTTTGATGGGCATGATGGCATCAACTAGCATGCAAAAAATATGGTCATGACTTATGTTTGGGAACTGGGTGTTCACCCAGATACATGACTTCCGGGACCATTGCATATAACAAGGGAGGAAAATGGGGGTGGGAGGAATCAACTCAAAGTAGAACTTTTGGCAAACCATTCTAATATATATCCTGGCTTCATTGTTAGACCCAGTTCATCAGTGCCATGGCTGATAACCTTGAGCGACATTTCATCGAGCACGTTGGGCGCGCCCAAGTACCAACATTTGCAAGGCCCTTTTACGATTGGGTTGGAAGTAAACAGAGGAGGACTTACATCACTAGGGAGTGTCGTCGGGTTCTCGTACGGGACGCGAAGGTAGATCTCGAGCGCATTGATCATGGGAGGCAGCACGGAGGTGTTGGTCGCTACCAGAGTGATGTTGTAGCTGCCATCGGCAGCCTTGAAGGATTCTGTGTACAGAGTGCCTCGAGTCAGGTAGGGTGGCTTGTACGACTCATACACCTGTCACACCCTTGGCCGCCGGAGATCGCCGTCGACGTGAGCACACACAAGAGGAACCAGTGACGAGGACGCTGGCAGGGTAAACCCCTCTGCCTTGGCTGTTTTACTTTCTGATGATTGTCTACCAGTGCCGTGAATGGTTCAGCACTTATGTGCTCTTACAAAGACAGGCCATCAGGGGCCATACGACAGTGTTTAAATTGAAAACGTAAATAGATCTTTACACCAACAGTTTACAAGACACGGCTTCTCGGCTCCTATATGTCGCCCAGCACGACATCTTCCCCCCTTGAGCTGTCGCTTGTCCCCAAGCCGGCGCATCTGGGAATCTCTTCTTGATCACATGGTAGTCTTCCCAAGTCGTAGCTGATGATGGTAGACCGGTCCAGGTGACCTTGACTTGAGGAATCGCCGTATTGCCTTTCTTGACCAACCGGCGCTCTAGGATGGCTTCAGGCTTTGTCGCTGCAGCTTCCAAGTCGGTAGTCACTGGAAGTGTATCATACACAGGAGTATAGTCTGCAATGAAAGGTTTCAGTTGAGAAATGTGAAAAACAGGATGAATTAAAGATCCTTCTGGCAATTCAAGCCGATAGGCCACATTTCCAATGCGCTCCTGTACTGTATAGGGTCCAAAGTACTTGTAAGCAAGCTTTGGAAAGAGTCTGTTAGCCACTGAGGATTGTGTGTATGGCTGAAGTTTGAGCAACACTTGATCGCCAAAAGAGAAATGATAATCCTGCCTTTTCTGATCGGCCAATAACTTCATACAGTTTTGTGCTTTTGCTAGATTAGTCTTTAGGGCTCATAAGTGCAACCCCCTGTTTTCAATGATCTCAGCGACAGTATTGGATGTTGAAGCTAGGACAGTAGGAACTACCCCTACATTGGGCTCATAGCCATACGGAGCCTTAAAAGGTGAGCATCCCAGGGCAGTGTGATAGGATGAATTGTACCATAGTTCCGCTAATGACAGCCACTGAGTCCAAGCTTTTGGGGAGTCTTGCACAGAGCACCGGAGATACATTTTCAAACATTGGTTGACTCTTTCGGTCTGGCCATCTGTTTGTGGATGGTAGGCAGTGCTTAGATGGAGATTGACTTTATACAGTTTAAAGAGTTCTTTCCAAAAGTGACTAAGAAAGACAGTGTCCCTGTCAGTGACTATTGTACTTGGTAATCCATATAGTTTGACTACATTGTCCATGAAAAGTTGGGCAATAGTTGCTGCAGTGTATGGATGTTTGACTGGCAGAAAATGTGCAAACTTAGTGTCGGTGCAGAAAGTGACCAACTAGTGAACATTTGTAGTTTTGCTGTACGTTGTGATCGGAGGTGGCCTAGCACTCAATGACATAGGATTTATACTGGTTCAGGCAACATGCCCTACGTCCAGTTTGGGTCGGACAGTGACTTTATTCCTAAGCCCAGGTGCTCGAAGTTTGCAGTGGGGTTACAAACGAGAAGGAAGAAGAAGGGGTGTACAGGAGGTCCGGTCGGCTCTGGTCAGAAGGACCAAGAGCGACAGGAGCTACGCTATGAGCTAAGTGTTCAAGCATGTGCTTGGAGTCCGACCCCGGTCATTCTGTGGTCGTGAGCTAGTGAACTTGATCGGTGCTTGTTGTCTTCAAGAAGGGCTCTCCCTTTTGTTGGAGGGGGCGCGTCCCCTTTTATAGATAAAGGGGATGGCTTTACAAGTGAGAGGGTGAGGGTACGTATGCTACCGAGCCTTGTTGCCCACACCAGCTGGTACAAGATAATGATAGGCGCCTACAACACTGTTGATGTCACTGTAGAATGTCAGATGCATACGGGAGGTCGTGCTACCTTTTTCAGGGATGGTGGACGTCGGTACCTGCAAATACTGTTTGATGCCTAGAGGCTTATGAGGAGTCTCGTTATGTTCACCCAGTACGGTAAATCCTGGCGCTCATACCGCTATCGATGCCCAGAGGCACGTGGGGGGTCTTACCGTATGGGAGTTTTAGCGGCCCCTACAATACTGTAGAGGGAGATGTCGGCGGCTACAATACTGTTTATGTCAGGGCGGCTACAGAGTACTGTTCCATGCAGGGTATGGTCCCTGGTACAGTGGTTTTGACTTGTGAGCCTTGCCTTGCTTTTCTCCGCACGTCTTCTGGTTTCTATCGAGCGGACGTCCCCGATCGGATGGCTCTAGTCAGCTCTAAGTGTGCTGGTCGGAGAAGAGCGGTGAGCAGGGTTCCTGCGATCCTCGGTCAGAGACGCGGGGTTAGAGTCGGAAGTAGTGTTTTGGGCCAGGCCTTCTGATCGGAGAGGCCGTCTGGTGGCGGTTGGAGTCGAAGCGAACGCTCTGGTCAGAGAGGTGGGCCGAAGCAGCTGACGAGAGGGCGCTATTCCGACCCATGAGTTACGTGCTGTCTGCTCAGGGCGAGCCTTGGCATGGAAGCTAGTCCCCGAGGGACCCCGGGTTTATGAACCCAACGGGAGCCCCCGAGCCCCCGGGCGGTTCAGGCAAAACCGTCTGGGGGGTTTCCTATGTTATCAGTGGGGGAGTTTTTATTTTGAGATGGAGTTTTGTCGCCCAAGGCGTCGTTGTGCAGCCGAGGTGGTTTTTCAGTTTGTTTTGAGAGATTGGGTGAGAGGGAGCTTGTGGATCCTGACGTCGGTGCGCGCCATGGGATCGAGCAAGGGAGTCAGTCAAGGGTTTTGGACGAGACAAGGCTCACTGATCCTGGAGTCAATGTGCGCCGTGGGATCAGGTGAGGTAGTTAGTTTTGGTCAAGACAGAGCTCACTGATCCTAGCGTCGATGCACGCCGTGGGATCGGGTGAGGCAGTTAGTTTTGGACGAGATAGAGCTCACTAATCCTGGCATTGATGCACGCCATGGGATCGGGTGAGGTAGTTAGTTTTGGTTGAGACAGAGCTCACTGATCCTAGCGTCGATGCGCGCCGTGGGATTGGGTGAGGTAGTTAGTTTTGGACGAGACAGAGCTCACTGATCCTGGCGTCGATGCATGCCGTGGGATCGAGCTAGTCGGAGTCATGTTTTGGACGAGACAGAGCTCATTGATGCTGGCATCAATGCACGTCGTGGGATCGAGTGAGGGAGTCAGTCTTGGACGAGACAGAGCTCACTGATGCTAGCGTTGATGCGCGCTATGGGATCGAGCGAGGGAGTCAGTCTTGGACGAGACAGAGCTCACTGATGCTGGTGTCGATGTGCGCCATGGGATCGAGCGAGTTAGAGTCATGTTTTGGACAAGACAGAGCTCACTGATCCTGGCGTCGATGCGCACCGTGGGATCGAGTGAGGGAGACAGTCTTGGACGAGACAGAGCTCACTGATCCTGGCGTCGATGCACATCGTGGGATCAAGCGAGGGAGTCAGTCTTGGATGAGACAGAGGTCACTGATGCTGGCATCGATGCGCGCTATGGGATCTAGCTAGGGAGTCAGTCTTGGACAAGACAGAGCTCACTGATGCTGGCATCTATGCATGCCGTGGGATCGAGCGAGTTGGAGTCATGTTTTGGATGAGACAGAGCTCATTGATCCTGGTGTCGATGTGCGCTGTGGGATCGAGCGAGGGAGTCAGTCTTGGACGAGATAGAGCTCACTAATGCTAGCATCGATGCACGCCATGGGATCAAGCGAGTCAGAGTCGTGTTTTGGACGAGATAGAGCTCACTGATCTTGGCGTCGATGCGCGTCGTGGGATTGAGCGAGGGAGCTAGTCTTGGACAAGATAGAGCTCACTAATGCTGGCGTCGATGCGCGCCATGGGATCGAGCGAGTCCGAGTCGTGAGGTGAGATCAAGGTTATAGACTCGGATGTTTGGAGCGTAGTCAAAAGCGTAGCCGGATGGGGCGAGATCAAGGTCGCAAACCTAGGTTTTTGGAGTGCAGTCGGAAGCATAGCTGGATGGGGTGAGATAGGGGTCGCAAACCCAGGTTTTTGGAGCGCAGTCGAAAGGGGTGAGTTTAGGGTCGCAATCCTAGGCTTTTTGTCTTGAGTCCCCGAGCCCTGTCGAAAGGGGTGAGTTTAGGGTCGCAATCCTAGGCTTTTTGTCTTGAGTCCCCGAGCCCTGTTGGGCCTTAGTAGGGGTCGGTGTGAGTTGTGTGCGTTACCCCATCCTCGGTTCCTCACAACTGGAGGGGCTAAGTTTTGTCACTTGTCCCGATCGCTCGGGCTCGAGTGACGTGCTCGGTGAGTTCGCTAACAGGTGTGATCGAGTGGAATCTAGGTCCGTCGTTTATGACGGGGTTGGCATAGCCCTCTTGTGACATTCTACTACTCCTTTACCTACAACTCGGTAGATGCTTGTGTTGTTCCAGAGACCGACCTGGGTGGCCTAATGGCCTCCCTTTGATGGAGATTCTGTGGGTTTGGCGAGAGGTTTAGGATCGAACGAGAAGGTTGAGATGACCCGATCAGCCTGACTAGGCAAGGGCCGCACAAGGCTCATCTATGTTTTTCTCCCCTAGCTATGTTGGTTGCTCATGTCGAATGAGGCAACCACCACTTTGTGATGCATTTCGCTGCATGTGCGATGCTTAGTTCCTGAGCCCCCGGGCGGTTTAGGGCCCGAATCATCCAGGAGATTCGGGCATATGGAATGAATGCGCATATGGATGTATGAAATGATTGTAAGGAAATAGAGGGGGTTGGTAGTGCTCACCTTGATGGCTTGAGTGATGGGGTTTGGAGAGCTTTAGTCAGAAATGTCCAACTGGGACCTGCGCTCGTCAATCGTGGGTGAGCCCTTGTGTGAACAGCTTTTGTATTAATGAACACATGCTCACCTTGATGACTTGAGTGATGGGATTCAGAGAGCTTTAGTTGGAAATGTTTGACCAGGACCCGCGCTCGTCGTTCGTGGGTGAGCCTCTTGATGACCTGAGTGACGGGGTTTGGAGAGCTTTAGTCAGAAATGTTCGACCAGGAGCCGTGCTTGTCGTTCATGATGGAGTCGGCATGGCCTACATGGGGCGCATCTTCGCTTCCTTACCTATCTCTTGGTGTCTATCCTGAGTGATTTGATCGACTCAGGGGGGCTGGTGATCTCCCTCGGCGGAGATCTTGTTTGAGTTTCTCGAGGCCTGGCCTAGAGAAGCAGGGTGCCGCCCGCGTGCGGTGGCACTTTAGTTTTTGTGCCCGGCGTGCGGTAGTGGCTGGTCATGCAATAGTGGTGGGCCTAGTCTAGGCCACGTCCCGTCTAATCAGGAGCCATTCCGTCAGGCAAGGCACGTCTCATCGGTCAGGGTGCGTCTTATCTGCATAAAATGGGAAAGAGAGAGAGTTCCTCACTTAGCTATTTTGCCTTCTCTTGATCGGCGCACCCTTCCCTAACTATTGTTCCATTTTCCTTAAGTAGGAGAGGGGAAAGGGTTTTTGACCTGTTCTTTTGTCTGTTCCTCATCTGTTGCTGTCTTTCCTCTTCCTTCTTGTCATGAGGGTTCCTAAGAGTCATGGTGGTTTCTAGGAAAGAAAGGGGAGAGAGCGAGGGAGAAGAAGAAGAACTCACCGATACTTCTGTGATCCTAGAGCGAAAAGTCGGACTAGAAGTCATCCACCATGAGGGAGTCGGTGTTGAAGGCCTTTGTTGAGAAGGGATTTCTGCCACCGAATGAGGTGGCGCACTAGAGGGTTCCCGGGTGGGAGGAGTCCCCGCAACCTTAGCCCGACGAGGTGGTTTCCTTCCTCGCCTTCCATGAGCGCGAGCTGGGATACCCCACGCACTAGTTCTTGCATGGTCTCCTCAATGAGTGGGGTCTAGAGCTGCAGCATCTTAATCCGATGGGGGTGCTGCACATCGCCGGTTTCGTCACCATTTGCGAGGCTTTCCTTGGGATGGAGCCGCACGCAGATTTCTTCCGGCGGCTCTTCTCCCCAAGAGCCTTGATGGTGGGGGACCCGACCGAGGTCGCACTAGTGGGGGGTTTCACCCTGCAGAGAAAACTGAGCGTGGGAACTCGTATCCCACGTACCTCCCCTGTGACTCCAACCCAGGGTGGCATGGAGAGTGGTTCTACATCAGGAATCTAGCGGCGGCGCTGTTCCTGGCGTTCACCGGTGGGAGGCCAGAGAAGCAGGATAGTTGGACATGGGGTTGTGCCAAAAGGAGAAGCATAAGGTGGGGTCATCGAGGAGGAGCTCCGAAAGCACATAAAGCGCGGCCTTAATGGGGTGCGAGTGTTCCACACCCTGTACCATTGCTGGGTCACGTTGTTGGCGAAGAGGATGCAGCCAATGTGGCTGTACAGCGGCCCATCGAACTCGAACCGCGCATCGCCGGAGGATCTACCGGACGATGAGGTATGGAGTCACCTTGGCCGAGTGCTATAGTTGAAGCCTAGAGAGAAGGTCGAAGGGAGGCCTGCGCCTTTTAACTCCTCGATCGTGTCCACCCTGGTATGCTTCCTTCTTTTTAGCCCGCATGTCCTCCTCTGCTTTTCCTATGTGTATTTTTCTTTTTTGATTGGGAGTCACACGTTCCGCAAGGGCTTGGAAATTACAAGTCCTGGCCACACCTTGCCAAGGGTCAGGAGGGCGTGGCCAAGCAGGCCGCTCAGAAGGAGGTGGTAGATGCCAGGAAGAAGAAGAAGGCCGAGGTCACCCACCGGAAGCACAAGAAGGAGAAGGAGGTTTCCCGGTGCGTGAAGGCTGAGGAGAGGAAGAGCGACGTCGAGGCCAAGCTTGAGTTGGAGGACCCCACGGATGTGGACAACATGGTTTTCTCCAAGGAGGAGGGAAGTCAAGAGGTTGTTGTGACCTCAACGGAGCGTCGCGTCGCTGCGGCGACGTCCGCCGGTGATGGGCAAGAGGTCACGCGGCACGTGGTGGCCTCCACGCCGAGGAAGCACATGGCGAGCATGGATGCTTTTGGTGAACGGGTGGTAAAGCGAATGCGGTCACCACGCCCTTTGGTGGCATTGTTGGTCCCATCGCCACTTGTGGTGAACGTGGCCGAGCAAGCCAGCCGCTCCGCGGAGTGGACTGGCACTTGTGCATCACCGGAACCGATGACAGCGCATGACTCATAGCTAGGGGTGGCCCCGCCTGTCGTGGATGCAGTCGAGCAAGTCGGGTGGCTAGAGGACTAGACTGGCACCTGTGCATCGTGTGACTCACGGTCAAAGGATGCCCCGCCCCTACTCCGGTTGGGGAGTCCCGAGCTGAGGGCTGGGGCGACCCGTAGGTCGGGAAGGAGCCAGTTGTGATGACTCTGCCCTCGGCCAAAGCGATGGGGCGCGGGTCATAGCTCGGGAGTGGCTCGTGCCCTATAGGCCCATTGACACTGGGTCTTGCCTTCACAGTCATACCGCTCACCACCCGGTATGTTCTCTTTTGTTTCTTTCCAATCTTTTGCCATTGAGTTTTTCTCTAGAGTGTGATTTACATGCACCCTCTGTCAGTGGCCGGGGGATGATGGGGTTGAGCATCGCCCCAACTCCCGTGCAGGAGGCATGGAGGCCCACCCTGTAGCATGCTGCAACTAGCGGCAGGGGGGAGCAGGATGGCAGCGGTGAGCCCTTCCCTTTCGAGGCGGTTGCTGCCATAGTGACAGCGGCGGTGTCGACATTGGTAGTGATTCTGGTGCTGATGGTGGGGGTTGCATCAGAAGTAACCCTCGCGGCCCCTCCTCCACCGGTCGTGGCAGAAGAGGAGAGGGAGACTGAGCTCCCTGCCTCACCGAGCGGAGGGTCATATGACTCACCCACATGGTCAGAGCCGAAGGCACTGGGGGAGAGCGCAGTTGGGATGGTGTCAGAACATCCAGTGGTAGTCCACGCAACTGAGGTGGTGGACATCCCGTCTGATGACGAGGCAGATGATACGGCAGAGCCACCGGTGTCGTCGCGGGAGCTGGCGGTGGTTCGGTCGGAGGCTAGGCCCTCCGATGACCTGTTGGAGGGTGACCTAGAGTGGTCCTACCCTGAGGACTTGACAAAGGCATGGTTCGTCCTCCGGGATTCCCAGGAGTGTCAGCTCTAGGACATCCTCGGGGAGCAGGGGCACGCCGCGGTGTCTGAAATCACCAATCTGTCCACGAAGCTTGGAGATGCCCAGGAGTAGGTTAAGTTCGCTCAGCAATTGATTGAGGTTGACCTACAGCTGGCTGTGAAGGTGAGTTTCACGGACTTGTCTTTGACCTCTGAATCTTTTGTTGGTTGCCTTAGCATGTTTGTTTTTCATAGAGACTAAAGGGGACGTCATCCTACAAGTCCCGCTTTCTCCGAACAGAGCACGCCTAGATGGCCGAGCTCGAGCATTAGCTAGCGTCCGCCCATTGCGAGTCCTAGGATCGGGTGGCTGAGGCGACCGTGGCGCAGGTGGAGGGGCAGCATGTAGCCGAGCAGGCGACTGCCATCGAGCAAGGGCTCGAGGTGGCGAAGGCCTATCAGGTGGAGACCGAGGCGGGGTTGTGGACATCCTTGGCAAACACCAAGGCAGTGTTGCGAGAGTCCTTGGCGGCCCTTGAGCCGGAGTAGGCCGCTTTGGTGTCAACACAGAACGCCCTAGAGTCAGCACAGAAGGCCCTAGAGGCGGAGTGGAAGGCTCGGTCAGAGGCAGACCAGGAGGTGCTCACGCTCTGAGGCCGAGAGATGGGGACAGAGGATGCGAGTGCCCGGCTACGTGAGCAAGCGGCCTGGTAGGTAGAGGATCTCTCCATCCTTGAGAACTTCCGCGTTAGTACGTGCCTTTTCTATTCCTCGTTGTTGGTTTTTTCCTTCAGCCTATTTCTGAGATTGTCACTCTTCTCTCAGAGCTAGGTGGAAAGGTGAAGACGCTGGAGCGAGACCTAGAGACGATCAAGGTGACCCTTAGTCGGAATGCGGAGGAGCTGGCCAAGTCCTGTGAAGAGTGACGTGCTCTTGAGGGGGCTCTTGACCAGATCCATAACGTTGCCCAACTTGTCGTCTCGGACATCTTCGGGTCGGTGCCTAGCACTAGCGTGCCCACGGTCCAGCTAGCGGAGGTCCCAGATGCGGTTCGAGACCATATCAGGAGCGGGCTATTCTATGGGGCGTCGGGGGTGCTGACATCGGTGGCAATGCACCATACAAACCTGGACTTCGCCGCCATTTGCAGTGGGTATGCTGAAGGCTTGAGCATGGAGGACATCTAGTCAATCGGGGAGGGCTTCCTACCACACGCAAGGTCAGTGGCGGAGCAATTCTCTACCCAGTGGGTGATGGACGTCTACCGTGAAGATATGGCTAGAAGCATGAGCGGAGAAGATGTTGCCCAGTCTGCAGATGGCGCGAAGCCTAGGTTGGAGGTGAATGTCGCCTTGGCCCCGACTGAGCTGAATGTCGTGCCATCGGGGAGTGAGCAGCCTACGCCCCCGTCGGTCGCTCCGACAGTAGATGCCACTGGGCCAGTCCAATAGCTTGCAAAATATAAGTAGTTTAGTGAAGGTAGAAGTTTAAGTTTGTGGGGGAGCCCCCATGTAAATATTACTGTTTGCTTAATGACTACCGTCGATTTTGTTTTCTGTGATGGAATTGCTCCGTTCAGGGGAGCCTGTTCCCTTTTGTTCCTTAGTTTTCCCTTAGCATAATTTTGTTTTTTATTCTTTCTTTCTCGTACCTGCCCGTTTGTCCCGTAGGCCGCGACCTTGGGAGCATAGGGCATGGCCCGCGAGGCTCGGCTGCTGTAACCATAGGGAAAGGCGGGTTGTGATCGGTTGGAATGTTTTTTAAAGCAAAGCTACGTAAAGCAAAACTAAGGAACAAACTATCCCATTGGTTGGGTAGGAAGGAATTTCACCATATGTAAACAAAATAGGGAGGTAGTCATTAAGCATAATGATAGTAGTGTACCCTTGTGGAGCCCCCAAGCGCCCCGGGCCAAAAAGTGTTTGGGTCAGGGTGCTTTTACAGGAGCATATACTAAGTAAACAATGATAAGATTGAAGCTTAGGGAAAAAGCGACATAGTTGTTCTAGGCGTTTGGAGAGATGGGCATCGTTGTCGTCCTTTGGTCGATACGCGTTCGGTCGGATCACTTCGTCCTTTAGTAGTCCAGATCCTAGCCCGCTACACCCCCTTTCTTGGTTGCTGCTTCCTTGCCTCTTTCTTCCTTCGGCCTGCTGGGCTATCATAGAAGGTGCTTGAGGAGCTGGCAGTCCATGTAGAGGTGTTTTACGAGGTAGTCATGGTTGGTGCATGGGCTCTCCATGAGCTCGTGGAAGTGGTCAGAAGGGCCCTGCTAGGGCTGCGTGCCCGCATGATCAGCCGTGGCGACCAACGTGGAGTTGGTCGGTCGGTGGTGATTCTTTTTGTTCTTTTTCCCCCTCTATGTGGAGGGGCCTTCGTCCCGATCCCAGCGCTTGGCCTTGCCCTTGCCCCAGCCTTTGTCGGAGCGCGGTGGGAGTGGCGTTTGTTGGGGGTTTTGGACAAAGGTCTGTGGTCCTGGGCCATCAGGGCTGGGACTCCGGTCGCTGCTGCGAGTGTCTCAGTTTGGTCCAAGTCATGTGAATACAGGCGGTCAGTGCAGAGCGGTCGTTGGGTTAAGACAAGGTGCCAGTATGGCCTCCTGTGTTGCACTCGGCAATTGTAGCGGCGATCGGGTGGAGCGACCCATCTGTCGCGTCCTCGTTCCCCTGGCAGAGAGCAAGGACATGAGTTGGCGTCGCGATATGGAGCACTCCGCTTGTTGAACGGTGGTGGTCTCCACTAGTTCCCGAAGGTTCCGGTGGATCGCCTGTTCATGAGGGTCGTTCGGCTCAAACAGGCCACACAGAAGCATTGCCATGGCGGTGATGTTCTGGTTTGCCCGAGCGAAGTGCGGGGGTTTGTTCCCCCTATCCATGGTGTTGTGCTGGACCTGACGGGTGTGCCCCTGGGCACCGCTTTCTGGTCTATGCGTGCGGGGTGCAGTGTGGTACCCCGGGCGTGCCGACGTAGTTGGTGGCTGATGCAGCCACCGTTGTCGTAGTTCCTCCCCGTGCTCAAGTGTGAGCTCGGGGGTCTCCGCGTGAGGGTCCGGAGAGGTGTGAGTCCATGAGGACTCCGCTTCCACAGGTGGGTGTCCCAGAGGGTCCGCCATGGTGCACTCCTAGGACAGACGGTGGCTAGGTGCCATGTCGCCGATGCTAGAGCCGTCACTCTCGCCATCATCATCCATGAGGTTGAGGAAACAGGTGGGAGCATAACTCGCCATTCCCACGAATTCAGATGTGAGAGGGGGTGGCACAGGCATCCTTCAGAGCCCCCAGGCATATGCGTCCATGGAAGATGTGAGGCCATAGGGGAACCGGTCGTATGGTGGTTGCATTGGGGACAACGGGGTTCCATCAGGTAATCGGTGGAAGATAGAGAATAGTAAGTAAACAATAGCGTGTATATTACTCATAGCGGGGTTTAAGCAGAGAGTTTGCTTGATAACAAGCGCAGATGCTACATCATCAAAGTCGTGCATCCTAGAGTCGATAGAGGGTGCTCCTCCAATAGGTGCCGGGACATGAGCCTCCTCGCGGAGATGTAGCACGCCGAGCCGGTAGGCGACGAAGTTCAAGCCTCTGAAGAGGAAGGCCTAGGATGGCTCAAAGATGGGTGGAACCTGCATCCCAGTGGGTGAGAGTGTGGTAAATTCCAGCGAGCCAAAGCGAATCGTATCGCCTGAGCCAACCACGGTGAAAGGTCCTAGTATGGCTAGAGGAGGGGTGAATAGCCTATTTAAAAATTCTACAAATCAACTAGAGCAATTTAATTAGTATGACAAGAGGCAAAATGCAAACTTGCTCTAGCTCTATAAGGGTTGCAAGCCACCTATCCAACAATTCTAGTTGCAAAGATTACTAGGCACACAACTTGCAAAGATACTACTCACTAAGAGCTCTCAAACTTGCTACTCTAAAAAGCTCCACTAGATGAACTTAAAACAACAAAGCAAGCTCTCAATTCTAATTACACTAAAGAGCTTGTCACAACTAGTTTGCAAGAACATAAATGAGTGAGTAGGATGATTATACCACCGTGTAGAGGAATGAACCAATCACAAGATGAAGATTAAGCCAATCACTAGGAGAATGCAAATGACAAGAGACAACCGATTTTCTCCCGAGGTTCATGTGCTTGCCAACATGCAACATCCCCGTTGTGTCGACCAACACTTGGTGGTTCAGCGGCTAAGAGGTGTTTCACAAACCTCGTCCACATGATTGGACATCGCAAGAACCTCCCCACAAGTGAGGTAACTCAATGACATGAGCAATTTACTAGAGTTACCTTTCGGCACTCCACCGGGGAAGGTACAACTCCCCTCACAATCACCGAAGGCGGCCACAAACAATCACCAACTCATGCCGATCCTCCACTGCTGCACCAAGCCATCTAGGTGGTGGCAACCACCAAGAGTAACAAGTGAAATCCGCAGCGCAACACGAATACCAAGTGCCTCTAGATGCAATCACTCAAGCAATGCACTTGGATTCTCTCCCAATCTCACAAAGATGATGGATCAATGATGGAGATGAGTGGGAGGACTTTGGCTAAGCTCACAAGGTTGCTATGTCAATGAAAATGTGCAAGAGTATGAGCTTCAATCGGCCATGGGGCTTAAAAGGACGCCCCCACGAAATAGAGTCGTTGTACCCCTTCACTAGACACAACGCGGGCTAACCGGATGCTGAGCCCCTAGCGTCCGGTCGCTCATAGTCAGCCACGTGTCCTAACTTCAATGGCCATCAGTCTTGATCGGACACTGTGATTGAGTTGACCGGACGCTGAACACCAGCATCCGGTCGTTTATAGTAAGGGTCCAAAACCGACTTTTGCCGACCGGACGTGTCCGGTCAAGCACGACCGGACCCTGCCAGCGTCCGGTCATACTGTGACTACTTACATGCTGACCGACAACACGACCGGACATAGCCCTTTAGCGTCCGGTCGCTTAGCGACCTAGCGTCCGGTCCGTTGACCGACGCTGGCATCTTTGTGACCAACTCCATTTCACCTCTAACTTCTTCACCCTTGCTCAAATGTGCCAACCACCAAGTGTATCACCTTGTGCCCATGTGTTATCATATTTTCACAAATATTGTCAAGGGTGTTAGCACTCCACTAGATCCTAAATGCATATGCAATGAGTTAGAGCATCTAGTGGCACTTTGATAACCGCATTTCAATACGAGTTCCACCCCTCTTAATAGTACGGCTATCGATCCTAAATGTGATCACACTCGCTAAGTGTCTTGATCACCGAAACAAAATGGCTCCTACAATTTTACCTTTGCCTTGAGCCTTTTGTTTTTCTCTTTCTTCTTTTCCAAGTTTAAGCATTTGATCATCACCATGCCATCACCATCGTCATGATCTTTGCCATTGCTTCATCACTTGGAGTAGTGCTACCTATCTCATGATCACTTGATAAACTAGGTTAACGCTTAGGGTTTCATCAATTAACCAAAACCAAACTAGAGCTTTCAATCTCCCCCTTTTTGGTAATTGATGACAACCCTTATACAAAGATATGAATTAAAGTTTAATTGAATTCATGTTGCTTGCCCAAGCATATTTACCATGTGTAAAGGATATGGACAAGTTTCATGAACTCCATATGGTAGCAATTGCTCCCCCTACATATGTGCTAAGAGTTTGGATTGTAGCTTTGCACATATGCTTAGATAGGATTGTATGAGACAATTTCTACCAAATGATGCTAAGGTATAAGAGATGGACCTTTGAAGCATGAAACCTATCGGAGTGCACCATTATACCATCCTTAGCATCAATCAAAACTAGACATACATAAAAATTAGAATACCCCATGAGATCAATATTACAAGTAAGGGTCTAGTTTCCATATGATGAACATAAGTCCAGTTACTTTAGCTAGATACCACTTGTAAATACATGGAAATGAAATCATTAGATGTCCTATGCATACAAGATTTTCATTTCATCATGCAAATTTACAATTAGCCTACACCACACAAGCATGAATGTTGAAATTTAGAACTTATGCCATGCAACCAAACACATGAAATGCACATTCAAATGCACCATACAAGTTCATGAGCTTGCTCCCCCTACTTGTGTGCTCAAAATTTGAATATTTGAATTTGATCCCCTTCCTTTGTCATATCTTATTTCTCTACACTATTTCTCCCCCCCCTATCACTTATCTTTGTTTCTCTCCCCCTTTGTCATCAATGACCACAAAGGCTTAAAGTAGAGATAGGTTCAAATTATAGATAGGTTGGGGTTAAACCATGTGAAATGAGGATCATTTTTCAATTTGGTTCAATCTAGTTTACTTGCAAAAGATATTTAACTCAGTTTGATCCAAGGACAAGCTTCTTCACACCTCCAAATAAGGGTTATCTTGTACCATGTTGAGTTAAACACTTATAGCTCATTTTATAGATCAAACACTAGGTTTACAAGCCCACAAACATGTCATATGCTACCACTAGATCATTTCAAACATAAAAGCAATAGTGGTACCATACAAGCATCAAACTCATTTGATTTTCATGAATGAGCCTATTCAAATGTGAAATATGTCTAGATGCACTAATCATGTCCTTAGCAAGGATGTATGTCATGCCAATCAATTTATACCTTGTATTGCTCGAAGGAGAGGCATGTCATATAGTGGGGTTGCATCAACACATATTGGAGAAGTCAAGTATGTTCAATTCATTCCTTAGCTTGCAAAACCTCTTCTCATCAAGTGGCTTGGTGAATATGTCGGCAAGTTGATCATCGGTGCCCACACTCTCTATGCAAATGTCCCCTTTTTGTTGGTGATCTCTTATGAAATGATGGCGGACATCAATATGCTTTGTTCTTGAGTGTTGAACCGGGTTGTTTGTGAGCTTTACGGCACTTTCATTATCACATAGCAATGGCACTTGCTTGAATTTAATTCCAAAGTCACTCAAAGTAGCCTTCATCCAAAGTAATTAAGCACAACAACTACCGGCCGAAATGTACTCCGCTTCGGTGGTTGAAAGTGCTACACTATTTTGCTTCTTTGATGACCAAGACACAAGTGATCTTCCCAATAGTTGACATGTGCCCGATGTGCTCTTTCTCTCAACTTTGCATCCCGCATAATCGGAGTCCGAATATCCAATCAACTCAAATCTTGCTCCTTTGGGATACCACAATCCAACATTTTGTGTATGCTTCAAGTACCTCAATATTCTTTTTGTTGCTTTCAAGTGACTTTCTCTTGGTGAGGCTTGAAATCTAGCACACATGCATACACTAAACATCACATCCGGTCTTGATGCGGTCACATAGAGTAGGCTTCCAATCATAGACCGATATATCTTTTGTTCCACCATGTTGCCACTAGCATCACTATCTAAGCTTCCACTTGTCCCCATTGGTGTACTAATAGCTTTACTATCATCCATTTCAAACTTCTTGAGCATGTCCTTGATATACTTGCCTTGACTCACAAATGTGCCATTCTTCATTTGCTTGATTTGAAGACCAAGGAAGTAACTAAGCTCTCCAATCATAGACATCTCAAACTCACTTGCCATCATCTTGCCAAACTCCTCACAAAATTCTTGATTTGTTGATCCAAAGATGATATCATCAACATAGATTTGCATTACAAACAAGTCATTTCCAAGCTTCTTGGTGAAGAGAGTGGTGTCAACCTTTCCCATCTTGAATCCCTTAGAGAGTAGGAAATCTCTCAATCTCTCATACCATGCTCTAGGTGCTTGTTTCAATCCATACAAAGCATTTCTCAACTTGTAGACATGGTTGGGTTTCTTCTCATCTTCAAAACCAGGAGGTTGCTCAACATACACAAGCTCATTGATGTACCCATAGAGAAATGCACTTTTCACATCCATTTGGTACAACTTGATGTTGTGGGCACAAGCATAGGCTAACAAGATCCTAATTGCTTCCAATCTTGCAATCGGGGCATATGTTTCTCCAAAGTCAAGACCTTCAACTTGAGTGTAACCTTGAGCCACTAATCTTGCTTTGTTCCTTATTACTATCCCATCTTGATCTTGCTTGTTCCAAAAGACCCACTTGGTTCCAATCACATTATGATTCTTAGGCCTCTCAACTAAATCCCATACTTGGTTCCTTGTGAAGTTGTTTAGCTCTTCATGCATAGCATTGACCCAATCAACATCCCTCAAAGCTTCATCTATCTTCTTAGGTTCAATGGATGACATAAATGAGAAATGCTCACAAAATGAAGCCAATCTTGACCTTGTTTGCACCTCTTAAAATGTCACCAATGATAGTGTCCAATGGATGATCTCTTGCAACATTGGTTGGTTGAAGCACTTGCACTTGATTGCTAGCATTTGATTGATCACTTGGTTGAGATGATGAACTAGCCATTTGTTGATCTTGCACATTGCCATCACTAGTGCTTGCTTGGATTTGATCATGAGAACCACTAGCTTGCACATTTGAGTTAGTGAGTACTTGATTCTTGTCATCTTCAACATCAATCACCTCTCTAGGCCTTATATTACCAATGTCCATGTTCTTCATTGCATTGACCAATTGAGTGCCTCTTACATCATCTAGATTCTTATCTTCCTCTTAGGAACCATTTGTTTCATCAAATTCCACATCATGAACCTCCTCAAGAGTACCACTAGCTAAGTTCCAAACTCTATAAGCCTTGCTAGTAGTGGAGTAACCAAGCAAGAAACCTTCATCACATTTCTTTTCAAACTTACTCAATCTAGTGTCTTTCTTCAATATATAGCATTTACAACCAAAAACCCAGAAGTATGCTATGTTGGGCTTTCTTCCATTCAAAAGCTCATAAGGTGTTTTCTCCATCATGGGGTGACAATAGAGTCGGTTACTATAGTAGCAAGCCGTGTTGATTGCTTTGGCCCAAAATGAATGACTCACATTGTATTCACTCAACATTGATCTTGCCATATCAATTAAGGTTCTATTCTTTCTTTCAACTAACCCATTTGATTGAGGAGTATACTTGGCCGAGAATTGATGCCTAATTCCAAATTCATCACATAACTTATCAATTCTAGTGTTCTTGAATTCACTACCATTATCACTTCTAACTTTCTTGATTGTTGTTTCAAATTCATTGTGAATGCCTTTGACAAATGATTTGAATGTTGCAAACACATCACTCTTGTCCACTAGAAAGAATACCCATGTGTATCTAATGAAATCATCCACAATCACAAATCCATATTTGTTTCCACCAATACTAGTGTATGTGGTTGGTCCAAACAAGTCCATGTGCATCAACTCAAATGCCTTAGATGTGCTCATCATGCTCTTCTTAGGATGTGTATTACCAACTTGCTTTCTGGCTTGACATGCACTACATAGCTTATCTTTTTCAAATGTGACATCTTTCAAGCCTCTAACTAAGTCATGCTTAATCAACTTGTTCAATTGTTTCATTCCAACATGACCAAGCCTTCTATGCCATAACCAACCCATGCTAGACTTAGTGATCAAACATGTTGTCAATTGAGCTTATCTAGCATTGAAATCAACTAAGTATAGATTCTCATATCTAAATCCTTTGAATATCAAGTTAGAGCCATCTACACTTATGATCTCTACATCATCCACACCAAATATGCACTTGAAACCAAGATCACACAATTGAGCTACCAATAATAGGTTGAAGTTCAAGCTCTCTACTAGTAGCACATTGGAAATACTCAAGTCATTGGATATTGCAATCTTACCGAGCCCTTTGACCTTGCCTTTGCCATTGTCACCAAATGTGATACTATCAATCCCATTGCTCTTGTTTTCATTGATTGAATTGAACATTCTTGGATCACCGGTCATGTGTTGTGTGCACCCACTATCAAGCACCCAATGCCTTCCTCCGGCTTTATAATTGACCTAAAAAGAGGATCAATTCCTTTTAGGTACCCAAACTTGCTTGGGTCCTTGAAGGTTAGTTACCAAGGTCTTTGGTACCCAAATAGCCTTCTTCTTTGGGCCCACAATTGGTGTACCAATGAACTTAGCCTTCACAACATTGGCACCCATAAAAAGCATGTAACAAGAATCAAATTTAATTGAGGATACATTAGGTAGCTTGTTCTTGTTAATCTTGCAATATTGCTCTATATGCCCAACTTGCTTGCATCTATTGCAAAACCGACCATTGCCCTTCACAAAGCTAACTTTGGGAGTGACAAAGGCCGCCTTGCCTTTCTTGGGGGTATAGCCTAATCCCTCTTTGTTGAGAGAAAACCTTTGGCTACCCAAGCACTTTAGCAAGTGGGCATCTCCACCATAGGCATTGCCTAAGGCACGAGTGAGCTCATTCACCTCCTTCTTGAGGGTCTCATTTTCCACTTTTAGTGAGTTTTCACAAGTGAGACCATCGCTCAAGGGTGAAATGGAAGTGGTAGTGCTACAAGAAGTGTTAGTGGGAGCAACAAAAATAGATTCATCAATAAGATCACATGTTAGTCCCACATCACATGATATGATCACTTGCTCCTTCTTGGCTTCCTCCACTTTGACTTGCTCAATAAGAGAGGAGTGAGCCTTTTCAAGCTTAGAGTGAGCTTTGCCAAGCTTCTCATGGGCTTCCATTAGCCTCTCATGAGTGGCATTGAGCTCATCAAAGGATTGCTCAAGAAATTTTACTTTCTTGCGCAATTCTTTGCACTCCTTTCTCTTCATCTCATTGCAAGCGTGCACTTGGTCACACATGTCCAAGAGCTCCTCCTTGGTCTATCCTCATCCTCATCATCATCATTATCATTCCTACAAGAGTCACTTTCACATTCATCATCATCACTCTCATCATATTTTACCTTGGTAGGCTTTGCCATGAGACATGTCGATGGAGTGTCGAAGATGGAGAGCTTCTTGTTGATGGCGATGCTTGCTAGTGCTCTCTTGATAGATTTCTTGTCATCATCACTAGAGCTATCACCATCCAAGGAACCATCACTATCCCAAGTGACTACATAGCCTCCACCCTTCTTCTTTTGGAAGGTCATTCTCTTCTCCTTCTTCTCCTGTTCATTCTTATCTTTCTTGTGCTTCTTCTTCTCATCTTCATCATTATCACTATTGTAGGGACAATTTGCTACAACATGATCGGGGCTCTTGCAATTGTAGCATCTTCTCACATACTCTTTGCTCTTGGTGTGATCTCTTCTCTTTCTTGCACCATAACCCTTCTTCTTCATGAATTTTCCCATCTTGCGGACAAAGAGGGCCATAGCTTCATCATCAATATCACTAAGATCATCATCATCACTTGATTCTTTCTTGGACTTGCCCTTGTTCTTGGATGATGATGAGCTAGCCTTGAATGCTATACTCTTCTTCTTCTTGTCTTCTTCTTCCTTCTTGTCCTCCTTGTCATCCCCCTCCCTTTCCACACGGTATGTCTCTTGGGTCATAACATCACCTAGTACTTGGTTGGGGGTAATCTCCTTCAATCCTTCTCTTATGATGAGCAATCTCAACATCTCCAATCTTGGAGGAAGGCACATCAAGAACTGATAAGAGACATCATCATCCTTAATCTTCTCTCCCAATGCCTTCAAATCATTGACAATCACTTGCAATCGATGGAACATCTCCGGAATGCTCTCATCTTCCTTCATCTTGAAGCTTGTCAATTTATCCTTGAGGATATACAACTTGGCACTCTTCACCGCCGGTGTGCCCTCATAAGTTTCTTACAATCTTTTCCACATTTCATTTGCTCTTTCACAATCCTTGATTTTCTCAAACACCTTAGAATCAATGGCATTGTATATGGTGTTGAGAGCCATTGTATTGCATTGCTTGTTGATCTTATCTTGGTTGGTGGGATCATCGGGATCGATGATAGCATAATCATTCTCAGTCACTTCCCATACTTGATCATTGATTGAACCAAGATACATCCTCATCTTTCTCTTCCAATAATCATAGCATGTGCCATCAAAGAATGGTGGTTTGCCCCCACATGGTTGAACACAACTTGAGCCAAAATTTGACACCGAGGTTGTTAAGCCTTCAATCAAATAGTGACCACGGCTCCGATACCACTTGAAAGGTCCTAGTATGGCTAGAGGGGGGTGAATAGCCTATTTAAAAATTCTACAAATCAACTAGAGCAATTTAATTAGTATGACAAGAGGCGAAATGCAAACTTGCTCTAGCTCTATAAGGGTTGCAAGCCACCTATCCAACAATTCTAGTTGCAAAGATTACTAGGCACACAACTTGCAAAGATACTACTCACTAAGAGCTCTCAAACTTGCTACTCTAAAGAGCTCCACTAGATGAACTTAAAACAACAAAGCAAGCCCTCAATTCTAATTACACTAAAGAGCTTGTCACAACTAGTTTGCAAGAATATAAATGAGTGAGTAGGATGATTATACCGCCATGTAGAGGAATGAACCAATCACAAGATGATGATTAAGCCAATCACCGGGAGAATGCAAATGATAAGAGACAATAGATTTTCTCCTGATGTTCATGTGCTTGCCAACACGCTACGTCCCCATTGTGTCGACCAACACTTGGTGGTTCGGTGGCTAAGAGGTGTTTCACAAACCTCATCCACACGATTGGACACTGCAAGAACCTCCCCACAAGTGAGGTAACTCAATGACATGAGCAATTTACTAGAGTTACCTTTCGGCACTCCGCCGGGGAAGGTACAACTCCCCTCACAATCACCGAAGGCGGCCACGAACAATCACCAACTCGTGCCGATCCTCCACCGCTGCACCAAGCCATCTAGGTGATGGCAACCACCAAGAGTAACATGCGAAATCCGCAGCGCAACACGAATAACAAGTGCCTCTAGATGCAATAACTCAAGCAATGCACTTGGATTCTCTCCCAATCTCACAAAGATGATGGATCAATGATGGAGATGAGTGGGAGGACTTTGGCTAAGCTCACAAGGTTGCTATGTCAATGAAAATGTGCAAGAGTATGAGCTTCAACTGGCCATGGGGCTTAAATAGACGCCCCCACGAAATAGAGCCGTTGTACCCCTTCATTGGGCACAACGTGGGCTAATCGGACGCTCTGGTCAGTTGACCAGACGCTGAGCCCCCAGCGTCTGGTCACTCACAGTCAGCCATGTGTCCTAACTTCAACGGTCATCAGTCTTGACCGGACACTATGATTGAGTTGATCGGACGCTGAACACCGGCATCCGATCGTTTACAGTAAGTGTCCAAAACCGACTTTTGCCGACCGGACGCATCCGGTCAAGCACGATCGGACCGTGCTAGCGTCCAGTCATACTATGACTACTTACTATGCTGACCGACAACACGACCGGACACAGCCCTTTAGCATCTGGTCGCTTAGCAACCCAACGTCCGGTCAGTTGACCGACGCCAGCATCTTTGCGACCAACTCCATTTCACCTCTAACTTCTTAACCCTTGCTCAAATGTGCCAACCACCAAGTGTATCACCTTGTGCACATGTGTTAGCATATTTTCACAAATATTGTCAAGGGTGTTAGCACTCCGCTAGATCCTAAATGCATATGCAATGAGTTAGAGCATCTAGTGGCACTTTGATAACCGCATTTTGATACGAGTTCCACCCCTCTTAATAGTACGGCTATCGATCCTAAATGTGATCACACTCGCTAAGTGTCTTGATCACCAAAACAAAATGGCTCCTACAATTTTACCTTTGCCTTGAGCCTTTTGTTTTTCTCTTTCTTCTTTTCCAAGTTTAAGCATTTGATCATCACCATGCCATCACCATCGTCATGATCTTCGCCATTGCTTCATCACTTGGAGTAGTCCTACCTATCTCATGATCACTTGATAAACTAGGTTAGCACTTAGGGTTTCATCAATTAACCAAAACCAAACTAGAGCTTTCACATGGCGAGGGTGGCGGAAAAGTGGGCTATCCCATGACCAAAAAGTGTTGAACGTACAACGTCTTCTCTACGGACGGCGCCAACTGTCGGTGTAGAAAGTGACCAACTAGTGAATATTTGTAGTTTTGTCGTACATTATGATCGGAGGTGGCCTAGCACTCAATGACACAAGATTTATACTAGTTTAGGCAACGTGCCCTACGTCCAGTTTGGGTCAGTCAGTGACTTTATTCCTGAGCCCAGGTGCTCAAAGTTTGCAGTGGGGTTACAAATGAGAAGGAAGAAGAAGGGGTGTATAGGAGGTCCGGTCGGCTCTGGTCGGAAGGGCCAAGAGCGATAGGAGATACACTATGAGCTAAGTGTTCAAGCGTGTGCTTGGAGTCTAAACTCAGTCGTTCTGTGGTCGTGAGCTAGTGAACTTGATCGGTGCTTGTTGTCTTCAAGAAGGGCTCTCCCTTTTGTTGGAGGGGGCGCATCCCCTTTTATAGATAAAGAGGATGGCTTTACAAGTGAGAGGGTGAGGGTATGTATGCTACCGAGCCTTGTTGCCCATGCCTACCAAGCCTTGTTGCCCACACCGGTGGGTACAAGGTAATGGTAGGCGCCTACAACACTATTGATGTCACTGTAGAATGTCAGATGCATACGGGAGGTCGTGCTGCCTTTTTCAAGGATGGTGGACATCGGTACCTATAAATACTATTTGATGCCTAGAGGCATGTGAGGAGTCTCGCTATGTTCACCCGGTACAGTAAATCCTAGCGCCCATACCGCTATCGATGCCCAGAGACACGTGGGGGCCTTACCGTATGGGAGTTTTAGTAGCCCCTACAATACTGTAGAGGGAGATGTCAGCACCTACAATACTATTTGTGTCAGGGTGGCTGTAGAGTACTATTCCATGTAGGGTATGGTCCCTGGTATAGTGGTTTTGACTTGTGAGCCTTGCCTTGCTTTTCTCCGCACGTCTTCTGGTTCCTACCGAGCAGGCGTCCCTGATCGGATGGCTCCAGTCGGCTCTGAGTGCGCCGGTCGAAGAAGAGCGGTGAGCAGGGTTCCTGCGATCCTTGGTTGGAGATGTGGGGTCAGAGTCGGAAGTAGTGTTTTGGGCTAGGCCTTCTGATCGGAGAGGCCATCCGGTGGCGGCTGGAGTCGAAGCGAACGCTCCGATCGAAGAGGTGGGCCAAAGTAGCCGATGAGAGGGCGTTGTTCCTCTTTGGCCAGACCTTCTAGTCGGTGACTAGGACGCCCTTCTGGCCTGTCATTTTAGACTCTTGGGCCAGCCCATGAGTTACGTGCTGTCTGCTTAGGGCGAGCCTTAGCGTGGAAGCCGGTCCCCGAGGGACCCCGGGTTTATGAACCTGACACTTAGTAAGCCTATCCACCACCACCAAGATGACACTGAAGCCCTAGGATTTGGGTAATCCTTCTATAAAGTCCATGGACAAATCCCTCCATACACCCTCTAGAATTGGCAGGGGTTGGAGTAAGCCCAATGGATGATTGTTTGAGTGTTTGGACTATTGACAGACAGAGCACTGTTTGATAAAGGATTCCACATCTTGTTTCATACCTTTCCAAGAAAAGTGCCTTTTAAGTCTGTTGTATGTAGCAACAATACCTGAGTGTCCTCCAAGAGCACTGGAATGATAGGCAACAAGGATTTTGGTTTGAAGTGCTGCATTTTGAGCAATCCAAACTTTGCCATGGTGCCTTATCAATCCTCTATCCAAACTATAACCCTAGGCATCTGGACTAGAAATAGCTAACCTTGTCAGGAGTTGCTGTGCTTGAGTGTCTGTGGTGTAAGAATTTAGAACTTCCTGTATCCAAGCAGGTTGCACTGAAGACATAGCTTGTAATGACATAAGATGGGCTACTCTAGAGAGGGCATCAGCAGCCACATTTTCTTTGCCTTGTTTGTAGACAATTTTGAAATGCAGTCCCATTAGCCTTGTCATTGCTTTCCTCTGCATCTCAGAGTATAGATTTTGTTCATTGAGATAGGCTAGGGATTTGTGATCTGTCACTATGATGAACTCTTGTCATTGCAAATAAGCTCTCCACCTTTCCACTGCCATGATCAAAGCCAAGAACTCCTTTTCATATATGGATAATGCTTTATGTTTCTCTCCCAAGGCTTTACTAAGATAAGCGATGGGTTGACCTTTCTGCATCAACACAGCTCCAATGCCATCATGACAAGCATCTGTTTCAATTGTAAAGGATTCTTAGAAGTTGGGCAATGCCAGGACAGGTGTTCTTGTCATTGCCACTTTAACACTATCAAATGTTGACTAGGCTACAGGAGACCAAGTGAACTGTTTCAGTCGCAGCAAGTTGGTTAGTGGTTTGGTTAGGACTCCATAACCTTTTACAAACCGTTTGTAGTAGCTTGTAAGACCTAGGAATGCTCTCAACTCAGTGAAGGAAGTAGGAGCTGGCCAATGGAGCATAGCTGATATCTTGTTTGGATCTGTGGACACCCCTGCTGCTGAGATAATGTGTCCTAAATATTCCAAACTTGACTGTGCAAAAGAACATTTGCTCTCTTTGAGGAAAAGTTTGTGTTTTCTCAATTCAGCTAAAACTTGCTGCAAATGATGTTTGTGGTCTTCCATAGTGGCACTAAAGATTAGGATGTCATCCAAGAAGACCAATACAAATTTTCTAAGAAATGGCTGCAAAATTTGATTCATGATGCATTGAAAAGTAGCAAGTGCATTTGTGAGTGCAAACGGCATCACCTTGAACTGATAGTGGCCGTGATGAGTTTTAAATGCAGTTTTATACTCATCCTCTGGATGCATTCTCACTTGATGATATCCTGACCTCATATCAAGCTTGGTAAAGAACTTAGCTCCATATAATTCATGTAAGATCTCTTCAATGACTGGCATGGGAAACCTGTTTTTGATTGTGATGTCATTCAATTTTCTATAGTCTACACAAAATCTCCATGTACCATCATTCTTTTTGACCAAAAGGACTGGTGAAGCAAAAGGACTATGGCTATGAGCTATCAAGCCAGCTTGCAAAAGCTCCTGAACTTGTCTCTCTATCTCAGTTTTGTGTAATGGTGAATAGTGGTAAGGTTTAGAATTGATGGGGATAGATCCAGGCAAAAGTGGAATGGTATGGTCATAGGCTCTTTGTGGTGGTAGGGTTTTGGGATCAGTGAACACATCACTATAGGTTGAAAGAATGGCAAGAATGTCAGATGGTGGGGAAGTTTCACTAGGTTTGGTTGGATTGGTTGTTGGGACATAGTCTAGTAGAACAAAAGCCTAGATGTCATTGCCCTTTGTGGAGTTAAATACCTTAGTGGCTAAGATAGACTGAAGTTGTAGATGAGGTTCTGTGATTCCTTTCAGCTTGATAGGTTTGTCTTGGGCCCAAAATTCCAGTGTTTTGTGTTGCCAGTCACATTGCATGGGACTATTGGATTGGAGCCAATCAAAACCAAGGATGGCATCATATGGATGCATATCCAAGACCACCATATCAATATATAGTGTATGGCCTTGACAATACTAGGACAATCCTTGTACCTTTCTATTGGTGGTCATCCATTCACCATTTGCTAGCTTCACTTTTTGTTCTTGAGTGGACACTGTAGGTAACTTGGCCAAAGCAACAAACTTAGAGCTAATGAAGCTATGGGAGCTACCACTGTCAACAAGGATGAGCATCACCTTATCCTGGACTCTGGCTTTTAGCTTGATATAGTTTGTGTTGTCCACACTGGAAATAGCATGCATGTGACAACTGGCAAAAGTCTTCATGAAGTGTGTCTTTAGCTACCAATTGGTTGAGGACCTCATCATATAGTTCTCTGTCAAGATCATTGATGACCAATGCATTGTCTTGAGGCTTGTTTCTCTTAGGACACACTTCTAGGTGGCTAGGTACAAATTTGTCACCACAATTGAAACAAAGACCATTTGCCTTCCTATAGTCCCTTAATTGCCTATCCTTCCACAGAGAAGTGAGTTGAGTTGCTGGCTTGGGTTCAACTCTTAGTGGCATGTAGGGTTTTGGTTGACTGACATTTTGTTGATATCTAGCCTTGCTTCTATCATGGACTCCCTGCTGAATCTTAGCAATGATTGAAGCCTTATGCACCGTTGGTGGCATTTGACTCTCTATTGTTCCTCTGATTTCTTCCTTGAGGCCTCTGATGTAATGAGGTGTGAAGAACATGTCATCATAATTAGGATTGTGCATGGTTACAGTGAACTGCAATGCTTGGAACTGGGTGGTGTGCTCTGTCACTGTCCTAGTCTGCTTGAGGCCTAATAAATCATTCATGGCTGTTCGATAGTCATTGGCTCCAAACTCCTCTTCCACGACAGCACAAAAATGATCCCAATCCCTGAAAGTATGGTTTAGTTTGTAAGCTTGGTACCACTTAGCAGCATTACCCTCAAAATGCAAATGAGCAGCTGTAATCCACATGCCCTCTAGCAGCTGATACAGATCAAAGTAACTCTAACAATTATCCTTCCATATCTTAGGGTCTCTACCATCAAATTTGGGGAACTGTATTTTGGGCATAGCTGTTCTTGGCAAAGTGTCTCTTCTCCCAATTCTTTGCGGGTGTCTCCTGATCTTGGAACTTTCTACCTTAACAGTCTCTTTATCCTAGGCAAAGACATTTTGAAAGGATGCCTTCTCCTCAAACAACATGGATGCCCCATCATCACCATCATAAGCAGCTTCATTTTCAAACTGTCTCATTGTCAACTGTGCCACTGCTGCCCCATTGGCTTTGACTTGTTGAGCTATCATGTGTTGTTCAGCAGAGTAGTTATCCATGGCTGCTCCCCTGATATCCATCTAGGCTTTCATCTGTTGTTGAAGTTCCCCAATATCATTGACTCTGGTGAACAACAGATCGAATTGCTCCATGACCTGGTCCATGAACTTCTTCTCATCGTCCGCACTTCTGGCCATGGTGTCCAATGGAATTTGAGTCTGTTTCAATGGTTTAAGTGGAGCCATGGTGACCGATGGGCAGGATCTAAACCACTTGGTGTAATCGGAGGAAGGGAAGGGTTTGGTGGAAGTGATTGGGCTGCTGGAGTAGTGGAGAGGGGAAAGGCCAGGTAGCCGACACCAAAACCGTCACTGACCCAACTCAACCCAAAGGAGGGACCTCTAGGACCTCATGTTGAACACCACGGGTGTGACTGAGATCAACCTGCCCACCAGAATTATGAGCTGTAGATCGAAGTGATGGGATCGAGACGATACCTGAGAGGGAAGAGCAGATGTCGAGCAGGAACGGCGAACGATGGTGATGGAGGAGGTGGGGAGGTGGTAGGACGTCGGACCAGTAGATCCGCCGATGAATGCGTCAGATTTGCGGGTAGGAAGCGATGAGGAAGAGCGTTGCGCTCATCACCCACGCCGAGGATAGAGTATCTCTGATACCACTTGTCACACCCTTGGCCGCCGGCAATTGCCGTCGACGTGAGCACACACAAGAGGAACCAGTGACGAGGACGCCGGTAGGGTAAACCCCTCTGCCTTGGCTGTTTTACTTTCTGATGATTGTCTGCCGGTGTCGTGAATGGTTCAACACTTATGTGCTCTTACAAAGACTGGCCATCAGGGCCCACACGATAGTTTTTAAATTGAAAATGTAAATAGATCTTTACGCCAACAGTTTACAAGACATGGCTTCTCTACTCCTATATGTCGCCCAGCACGACAGCACCGTTCCCGAGTAGCTGTCAAACTGCCAAAGCTGGGTGTTCTGGAAGTTGGCGTAGTGCTCCAGCGTCATGAACGAGTACTTGCTATCGTCGTGCCACGTTATGGCTGTCAGCGCCGTGTCGTTGCCCGCTGCCACGACGGCCGTCTGCAGAACGGCCAACGACACAGGGGAAGTGATGTCCAGCTGAATAGACCCTGCAGGGGCCGATAGGTTCACCCACCATGGGTTAGCGTTCTCCACCGTCGACCAAAAATGGTCGTATGGATCGTCAGGATACCTGCACCAAATCATCGTCAGTCAGAATGGGTGGTGATATAATTCTGTGATATAACATACTGAGTGTCATGGTGCAAAGCTAAAATAACTATTTATGCCATTTTAAGAATATGAGGGTAATTTTTCCAGGCTTCCATAATACAACGTGGGCCTGTCTGGTTCCATGTAAGGCCCTTCTAGCCAGGCTTCCCCGAGCCCACGCGAGGGGGGTTAGCCAGGCTCTCTAGAAATGGAGGGGGTGGGCGTTTCCACTAAGCATGGCTTGAGCCAGCGCTCGCCTCACCTCCCCCGTCGCCAGTCACCCCCTCCCACCTCGCACGCCGGTGCTCCTCCACCACCTCCTCCATGCTCGCGCGCCGGCGAAGGATCTGGCCCACGAGCTCCTTATGCGGGATCTGGCGCTTCATATGCCTCGCCACCGTCCGTAGCTTCACCGGCAGTCGGACCTGGAGGAGATGAGGCGAGAGAGACGCCGTAGAGTGGGCCTTCTCCATCACCGAAACAGCCTTCTCCGCCGCCGAAGGAGATCGCGGGTTGGCCACGGCGAGGAGGTCGTGGCGGTCATGGTGGATGGCCGTGGCGGTTTCGCCGGCACAAGGACGATTCAGGGCTGACGCGAGCGGGTCAAGGAGCAGCGCAAGGGCAAGGCAAAGTGGGTGGCGTGACCTATTGGATGGTGGTGGAGCAGCCGCAGTGAATTTCGTCAACGCGCAGAGGTGGCCATCGACGGAGCTGAGAGGGGGAAAGGAGACAACTGGCGGCGAGGGCTTAAACCGGTGCATGGGATGGTTGTCGTACCTCTGGCTGCCCTCCACCCTCAGTTGCATGCACGACGGCCACCGCGCCAGCTTCCCAGCGTTCACCCGCCACCCCGCCTAGCTCCACGATGGCCAGAGGAGCATGCTGGTGGCACCGACGTTCACCAACTGCTCGATGAAATGTCACTGAGAGGTAAAAACTTACTAGGAAAAGAAAGAGGTGATTCTATGCAAGGCAGACCAGACAACCAAGCATATCTTCTGATGACCAGGCTTAGGTAATACAGCCAATCAAACAACTGAGAATTGGCTTCCTAGAAACAGGCCTAGGCTGTCCAGGCTTGGATGGCTAGGCAGGCTACAAACAGTGGCGGATCCAAGGCAAGAGGGGGGCTAATTTCATCGTGACCTATGCAAAATTTGACCCGACTTAACACCATGCCTAATTTTGAGTACTAAGACAAAATTGTGCATTTTGGGCAAAGGAGTAAATTTTATGTCAATCATCTTTATAAACGCAAAAGTGTATTAATAATTGGATAAATATTCTAGTAAGCAACAAATGAACATGAGGCTTGCTAGTGTTGGGAGTCTTCGGGCTGCTGTCAGCGGAGGCTTGCTGGCCCTTTCCTGTTCCTTGTTTTGTTGGGCCGCGAGGGGGCTGCAGCCCCACCAGACCCCCTGCAGATCCGCCCCTGGCTACAAAGAAACCAAACACAGTCTATATATCCCCAACTCTCCAGGCATGACATCCACTAGTAAGGCTGTCCCACGAGAAGATGCATGTATATGTTTAACATACCGTATGAAATTGCTTGTCCCCATGTTTAGCCGTGTGTACATGGTCGAGAAGAGGCCGGGGTGCGGCCTGCGGATAGAGCAGCGCGCTACCCACGAGCGGCCTGAGCTCCACGACGTTCACGAACGGCGTGCCGCGGCTGGTGTTGACCAGGCAGAAGGGCGCCCACCCCGCCCACGCGACGAAGATCACCTCGTGCTCGTCCTTAAACTCCGGCAGCTTCGCGGTGCGCCAGCGGTTGGCCCCCAGGTGCAGGTCGAACTCCAGCGACGAGCTGTTGTTGCCGTCGTAGTTGCCGTACTCGAACTCCGCCCGCAGCAGGTACTTCACTACTACATAAACGAATATACGCGGTGTTGTACTTTTGCACTCCGTGGCGGGCACCTATTTTTGCCCGCTGCGGTAAATCCCACGATTTACCGCGGCAGGCATTTTTTATTTACCGCAGCGGACACTTTTGTCCGCCACGGTAAATCGATTTACCATGGCAGACATATTAAGATGCTCGCCATGGTAAATACCCTATTTACCGTGGCGGACATCGTAAGGTGTCCGCCACGGTAAATCAATTTACCGTGGCGGACAACGTTAAAAGCCCACCACGGAAAAGGCCTAGGCCCATCAGGCCCAAACTGGCCCGATATTCGTCTACACGTATATATAAGTATACTTAGGGTTTCGGGGGGCGCAGTCAGCCTCCCCACTCTGTTCTTGTCGCGCAGTCGGCCTCTCTTCCTCCCCACTCTCTTCCTCCTCCCTCTCTTCCTCCCCACGCGCTCCAGGTCAGGCCGCCTCGACGGCGGCGGTGGAGGCCCCGACGGCGCCCCTTCCTCTCCCTCCTTCGGCCGGCGGTGGAGGCCCCGACGGCGCCCCTTCCTCTCCCTCCTCCGGCCGGCGTGGAGGCCCCGACGCCAGCATGGAGGCCCCGGCGGCGGCGGCGGATCCGACGCAAGGTGTGGAGCCCTCTTTCTTCTCTCTCAGATCAATGGTGGATCTTGTCCCTCTCACACTCGCACCCTTGCAGATCCCCGACGACGGTGGCGAGCAGCGGCGACGGGTGCTCCTCCGCGCACGGTGGCGAGCAGCGGCGTGGCCCGTCCGGCACGGATCCACGGCGGGGCGGCACCAACCCACCGCGACGGCACGGATCCACGGAGGGGCGGCCCCAACCCGCCGCGACGGCACGGATCCACGGCGGGGCGTCGTCTCCCTCCCACCCAATCGACGGCGGCGCAGATCCGGTGGGCGTGGCGCCCACCCCGGCCCTTCCTCTCCCTCCGGCGGTGCGGCGGGTTGGAGCTGTGGCGGATCCAATCAACGGCGGTGGATTGACGGCGGCGGCGGGATCTAGGTTCAGTGCGGCCCGGATCCAAGCCCGTGTGGGCTTTTTTTCTTTTTTTTTTGTTTTTCCTGAACGATTTGCCGCGGCGGGCGTTCTAATGTGGCCGCCGCGGTAAATCGATTAACCACGGCGAGCAAAGCTGTCCGCCGCGGGAAGCCACGATTTACCGTGGCCTTTCGGCGGCGGCGGACCGGTTTGCCCGCCGCGGGGAACCCAAAACGCCCGACACGGATAAATATTCTGTAGCAGTGCTTCTCAGCGTCTGATAACGGCGCAAATGGACGTCGTAGTCGGCCGATAGCCTGTGGTCGACGCCGGCGCCGGCGTCGACGTACGGGCCGTCGGGTTCGTACTCGATGCCTGTCTGGGTGTCCGTGTAGCTCCCCGAGCTGGCATCCAGGCCGCAGTCGATGCTCACGAAGCCTGCAGATAATAATGCACACGCGATGGATATATATCGATGATCTAGCTCAATATATATGCAGGCTGCAGCGCATATGAAATCTACGATCGATCGATGCACTAGTGAACCGACGATGCTTGATGAAATGAAACGAGAGAAACCTTTTCGCTGCCCGACGACATGAACCGGCGGGGCGGCTAACACCAACAATGCAGCAAATAAAACCAAGAACGCCATTCAGAGTTTCAGGCTACTTGCTAGCCGCCGCCGGCCTGCTTCTTGCTGTTATGGTTGCGATTAACGGCGATGGCCTCATGCTTATATAGCTCCTCCATTTGTAAATTATATATATAAAAAAAAAACTCGGACTGTGGGGATAGAACCCCTTTGACCAGAAACTAATGATTCTATGAATGGAGATGATATGTACCTAACGTCTTCTAATAACTGATGATACGCGGTCTGCGGTATGCACACGCATGCCCTCTTGGTCGTGGCTCTGCGTATGTGCATGAACCCGTGGAACGGAACGGATCAACCAATCAACACGTGCGAATGAGTTTGCCTTTTAAAACAACACGTCTTAAATTAATTAATTAGTGCAACTGGTTATTACAATTAGTCTTTTAATCCAATACGTCCGAAACAAAACTTACCATTATATTGTCCATTTCCATTTTCTAGTTTTTTTTTTTTTGCCAAGATGAGGGGATTCTACTAATTTAAGGTAAGGTAGCACAATTATATATCTCTGTTTACACGCAAGTCTCTAGACGCGAAGAAATATAAGCTAGAGTATATAAAATAACGATCTTCACCCCTGAACTATGTTGATAAACATCTAAGTCCAACCCATTGTAACTCAATAATTGTCGGGGACCTAATACTAGGGTACCCAATGAGGTGGAGCTAATAACCATCAAACGTTGATGCTTCCAAACCTAGGATGGCAACGGGACGGTTTCGGGTTGGATATCCGCGGGTTTCGGGTCTTGCGGGTTCGGATTCGGGAATGATTTCTCACCCACGGTTTTCGGGTTTGGGGCCCCGAAACCAATCAGGTTCGGTTTTGGATTTGGTTTTCCACCCATGGATATCCAAAATAAATCATTTGGAATTAAAACTCATGTTTTATAATATGCTAATAATAACTTGTTTACTTATATAATTAAATTTATTCTAAGTTGACTCATGAAAATATTTATTATTTGTTGCCTCTTGTTTATACGTGTGAATATGTGTATATATATCATGCATATGTTTATAGAAAGTCCTTATTTCTCTTACTATGTTGTCATACAAAGCGGGTTTCGGGTATCCATTCGGATTTCGGGTATCCGCGGGTTCGGTTTTGGGGACGGATTATCACCCGAATCGGTGTTCGGTGCGGTTTTGAGTTTCGATTTCGGGTTTTGGGTTCGGGTGCACAGAGACTCCACCCGATCCGAATCCGCCCCGTTGCCATCTCTATTCCAAACAGACAAAAACGCAACTGCACTTCTTGCCCATACGACCAAAGGTTGGCCACGCCTCGCCCGACCCCGAGGGCTAGACTTCGCCTCGCCCGACCCCCGAGGGCTGGACTCCGTCATGCAAGGTCCAATGACCCGAGCTCAAATGCGTCAACTCAATTTAGAGGTGAGCTCATTCTTAAGCGATCTTTTTCATACTTTTGAGAATAGACTACTACCTAATGATGCTATCTTGTTTAGGAATATTGGAGAGGGTCATGAGGGACTTAGACGAAGAGGTGGAGGCGTTGATGACCAGCAAGGACGTTCAACAGAAACTGGAGGCCCGGTCCAACATGACTTCGAGTCTACCTCGGCCTCTAGGACCAGTCTGCCTTAAACTGGTAACCTAGGACGCATCCGGACTCCGTTTTTTATGATCCACATATGGCTGGAAAGCTAATTTGATAAGGAAGCCAATCCAAGTAATCTCACCTCAAAAGGCCTTCAGAATCAACGGGAATCGTCGAAACAAGTTAGCATCCAGAATCTGCCAGGGTGCTGCGACACCGTCTTTTGGTCGGTTGGACCGTGTATCGTGTTGGGCCCATTAGGGGGCGTGTCCAGGGTAGGCGACGACCCTAAGACCTTTATAATCATACGCCACCGCCGTCATTAGGTTTTGGGGGTTTTACTTAGATTAATCTGTCAACAACAGTTTCGCCGTTCATCGGTTTGTGAGACCTCAACTTCATGAGATTAATCATTCATCTGCAATTTGGTTGCTTTTTTTCTTGTTCTTGCTTGTGTTCTTCATTGCGCAGGCAGAGATTAGCCTTCTTGGTGAGGTCAACCGAATCCGTGTCTTGATTGATAACCAGAGGAGTTGTGGTGCTAAGATTGTAGGGTTCAATCTTTCGATCTGAAGCCGGATCAGTGTGTCATTCTCCGCCTCAACGATAGCAACCTCTACCTGACTTAAGATCGGGATCCTCGTTCCCATTACCTCTTGAGTATAGAAGAATTGGTTTGGCATTTGGACCATCGGGTAGTATTTTTCAACAGCTTTAAAAAGCGTGCAAGTCACATATTTTCGAACGAAGCCAGCGCTGGCCGCGGTCACCGCCTTGCGTGGTCTGGCTCCGCTGCTGGCCGCCCAGCGAGCGCTGCCGTGTCGGTCACGTCGCCACCGTCGCATCTGGTGCTTAGTGTCTGGTGGGAGACGAGCATCTCCGTAAGCGTGCTATTACGGGCGATTCTGCCACAGTTGGTACCAGAGCCAATAAGGGTTACGAGTTTCATCACTCTTTTTCAAAAATTTAAAAATTTGACCTACAAAAGTTTTGCAAAAAGTAGAATGCGATTAAGTTAGTTAAATAAGTATAAGCCCTAGCAATATGGTCTATCTAGGATAGTGGCACTGGTTTTATCTAATCAGTTTTCTGCAGGTACACTGACTTACGTTGCGTAAGAATCGCGTAGTATACGGAAAGTGAGTGTGCGGCGTGCCAAAAATTTTACGAATGCCGCTATATTCTGGCTTGAGTGAACGTATAGATCGAAGCATGCATCATGATAATAGCATCTTACTTAAACTGAAATCCCCCTACACGTATAACTGAATTAGTAAATTGATAGGACTAACTAAAAGAATGCTTTAATTAGATGTGATGTCATTTCTCTAATCCCTTGATTCTGGTCAGAAAGGTGGTTCTAAACAAATGATTCATATCTCTTACAAACGAATCTAAGGTCTGGACGTGGGAGCACCAGTGCTGGGGCGGCTCACGGTCATCACGAGGGCCAAGGCGAGAGTGGCCAGGCCCATGAGCACAACGGGGAGAGCCATGGGGCTCCACTTCTGGCTCCTCCTTCTCCGCCGCCGCCGCCACCTCCGATGACTCACACTGAGATGATGGCGGAGCTGTTGGCTACTCGCCGAGAGTCAGCCCATGCCATGGAGATAATGGCACAAGCGGTCGCGGGCTTCGTTCGTGGAGGCCACGGGGGCAATGGTAGGAATGGGGGTGGTGCCTGCTGTCCTGAGGGACCCTCCTCTTATCAAGACTTCCTCAAGACCCACCCGCCCACCTTCACACCAACAGATGAGCCCCTGGATGCGGAGCACTGGCTGCGCATCCTGGAGCAGAAGTTTCTGTTGCTCAATGTGACCGATGAGCAGAAAGTGCGCTTTGCAGCGCAGCAGCTATTGGGGTCCACAAGTGCATGGTGGGATACCTTCCATGCCATGCAGCGGCCTGAT